>NC_038049.1:40170105-40470105 GCF_002211085.1 Panicum hallii | reverse complement strand
TGGACTCGAATTCGATCGATCATCACCGTGTCACCGATTGGTCCCCTCCGATCCCTCTCGCTCGGCAGACGGGTACTCCGGCAGCGGCTACCATGCATACCACACCGACCGGCCGGCCGGCGGCCGCGCCGGCTCGTAATGATTGGAGGGAGGTGCCTGGCATGCATGCGTCGTGCATGGGCGCGCCCGGAGTGGTGCACGGCAAACCTGCCGCCGGTCATCAGGTCAGGAGGCGACGACGGCGCGCGTGATTCGAGGTGGCCTAGGACCAGTGGACCAGCGACGTCACTGTATGCGTGGATACTTGATCGATATACAACAGCCTCATGATTCATGAAGCGGTGGGTGCATGCATGCATGAGGACCTGGAAATGCGAGAGGACCATGCTGCAGCCGCAAGACCGTACGACGTGCGGGCACTACTGGCCCTGTTCACGTCTTGTTTGGATGGAGGGTTTTGGGATCCATCTAAATCTCTATAACTTAGTAGAAATTTGAAGGCAAAATAGCCAATTTGATCCCATCCCTCAACTTTTGCCTCAGGATCAACTTCATCCCTCAACTATGAAATTGACCAATTTTGCCCTTATAATGAAAATTTCTCCGCATAATTTTTCTAACACAACTTTGTACAAGTAATCGGCATCATCTAAATTTATACACACATTTTTTTCTGCACAACGTTGTGCATAACTCATTCTAGATAAACTTTTCAATATGAATTGGTTAGCCATATAGCTAATGATTGTAGCTACCCACATGTTAAATAAGGAAGATATGGAAAATGAAAGGAAAGAAACAGAAATAGAAGAAAACATTTCATGCACTAATAATCTGGCCATGCTAATGATTGTAGCTATCCACATGTTGAGAAATTAAGGAAAAAAAGAAAAAAATAAATGTCACGTGGAAGGATATTGGCGCATCACGCACACTAAGGTGGGGGCGTCCTAAGGTGGACCCCATGGAATGGAGCGCGTCAGGTGCATCGCGCGCCCGCAATAGCTCTAGCGAGCGACTGCTAAATTGGAATCCAGTGACTTAGTAGAAATTTGAAGGTAAAATAAGCAATTTGATCCCTCAACTTTTGCCTCAGGATCAAATTCATCCCTTAACTATGAAGTTAACCAATCTTGTCCTCAAACTTTCTATTTAAGCTCAATTATATCGCTAGTCTTATGTGGCATGCCTACTCAACAATGGATGATGCAAAAGGTAAAAGTGAGACAACAGATATAAATAGACTCTTTTTACCTCTGATTTTTCCTCAAATTTGATGTCTCGTAAAAAATATAGTTCAACAAACAATGAGAATATATGAATAAACAAAAGTGTAAACCTTTTATTCATAGACACAAGATCATCAATAACTTATTTTAGCTATGTCAGTGAATTATGAATTAGTATACCACTTGAGTTCATGCCGTTGTTGGACTTGGTAACACGTCCAGAATCTTACATACGCGTATGACTTGGCATGCCGTGTATGGCATGCCACGTCACCCTAGAGATTAAATTGAGCCTAAATGAAAAGTTTGAGGACTAAATTGGTCCATTTGATAGTTCAAGACAAATGTGAGCCTGGGAGGAAAGTTGAAAGATGAAATTGGCTATTTTGCCAAACTTGAACTAAAATTTTCTGCAGCATCCCCCTTATTTCTAAAAGAAGCACTAGCTGGAAACAGTTTGGACTACCCAACCGCAGAATGTTTCGTTCGACATGCCGGCGCGCGTGTAGAATATCGAACTGTGGTTGTATAAGATCATGCGATGCGCAATTTCGCTCTCTTCTAGTGTGGACAATAGAAGATATTATTATACCTTACATGTCTTTATCCTTATACGGCCAGTTCCGCCCACTGCTCAACCCACCGCTCTTTTCAATTGTTTCTAATTTCTCACCCTAAAGATTATAACTAGGCAATGCACATGTAACGACAAGTGGCAATGCATGGCTTACACTGGTGCATATGTGAAATGTACCACAACAAAGATATGTCTGAACTTTGTCACAACAGTGTACTTCGTTGCGTCGAATATGTACTAATACCTTTTGTATTTGAGTTGCTCCCACCAATTTGTCACGCTAAAAGTCCTTCCTTTGGCACCATGAATAGTAACATACTGTGTGCGCTGGTTGGAGTGCGTAGGGATGGGGGCACATGCCCCTACTCACAAGTCACATTTCTGTTCTTTTTTTCCGAAGCTACTCACAAATTATACATTCAGTTTGCAGCAGTACTGTGGAGAGTTTTGGACTAGCCATCTAGCACACACGAGGAGATGGGACAAGTGACCAGCTAATTAATAACAAGCCTTACAAGGGACTGGCGTGATGTTCAATTGACGCGCATGTGTTATGAATTTATGCTATTTCTTTTTCTTTTTTCAAAAAAGAAAATCCTCGCAGCTTCATTTATGTTATGGCCATTCGTTCTCGAAGCCACAAGGGATTGTATGACCGATTCGTTTCTGTCTATAGGCTCCACGCGCATCATAGCGCATCATAGGACCTTAAAAAGTTAGGATTCTTTGTCTTTATATAATAATAAAAAATAATAATTATTATGGTAGTTTAAGTTTTTATTTGGAGAGTTTTCTTATCCAGATTTCATGAGTATTTTTTTTACTTCCTGTTCCTATTACAATAATCTTATTACTCATACGACTAGAGCTTAACATCGAGGATGAGCTATTGCTTCATCTCTAGCATGAGACTAGGATGAAAGTATTTTTTCGTAGCGGTTTAGAAGGAATTGACTCAAAAGAAATTCAAGGGGCATTTTTATATAATATTCATTACTACTTTCTCATTCCAAAATGTAAGCCATTTTATTTTAATCCTACGTCAAACAGTTTTTTATTTTGATCAAATTTATAAAAAATTATAATAATATCTATAGACTCGGTCAAAGTTATAGAAATTTGAATTCTGATAAAAATGAAACAATCTAAGGAGCACAAACCATGCATATGGTGCTATAATAACTGGACAAGATATATATATATATATATTATATAATTGCACACCGTTCATGTTTTTGCTCTTCTTTTTTCTTTCAATCCAAAGAGGCCTAAGATAAACAATATTTCAGATAAATTTGATTTGTTTGGCTTTTGTGATTTCCTTGGGTCGTTCGATCATCACGACCGTTCGCCGCTGCATTGTCACCGTTCTGCTTCCCACTTCCCCATTCCCGTCCTGCTCCCTAGTCCCTACGACGAGAGGCCATTTCGCGCCTAAATTCAAACACGGAGTCTGATTATTAAAGAAAAAGAGAAGAGAAAAAAAAAATCCCCGAAGCTAGATGCCCACCGTGACCTACCGGTACCAGGCCCTCAAGGAATCCCTCGCCGCCGCCATCACCTCCTCCTCCTCCCCCCAGGCCGCCGCCGACCCCCGCCTCCCCCACGCGCTCGCTGTCGTCTCTGGCCTCGCCGCCAACGGCTACCTCGCCTCCCTCCTCGTCGCCCGCTACGCCCGCCTCGGCGACCCCGATGCCGCGCGCGGGGTCTTCGACGCCGCCGCCGCCGCCGCCGCCGCGACCTCCTCCTCATCCCCCGCGGCGGCGCCGCCCAAGCCGCTCCTCTACAACGCCATGCTGCGGGCCTACCTCGCCCTGGGCCGCCCGCGCGAGGCGGCCGCGCTCTTCCGCGCCATGCCCCCCGGCTGCCCGCGCGACCGCCATACGTTCCACCTCGCCGCCACGGCCTGCGCGCGCGCCCCGGACCCCGAGATCGGCCGCCGGGTCGGGGCAGCCGCCGCGGCCGCGGGGCTCGCGTCCGACCTCCTGGTCGCCACGGCGCTGGTCGGGATGCACGCTGAGGCCGGGGACATGGGCGCCGCGCGGGGGGTGTTCGACGGAGTGCCGCGCCCGGACGCCGTGGCGTGGAACGCGCTGATCGGCGGGTACACGCGCGCGGGGCGCCTGGGTGAGGCCCTGGAGATGTTCGGCAGGATGAGGTCCGAGGATGGAGCGCGGCCGACGGAGGCGACGCTCGTGAGCTTGGTTTCTGGTTATGCCGGCTTCGGTCCTTGGAGGGGCAGAGGTATGATGCACGGCGTTGTGGTTAAGTCTGGCTTCCACTGCAGCCTCTTCGTTTGCAATTCTCTCCTGGAGATGTATGCGGAGTTGGGCTCTTTGAGCGAGGCGGTGACGGTGTTTCGGCATATGGAGGCGAAGGACTCTGTTACTTGGAGCTCGATGATTGGTGGACTTGTTCGGAATGGCAAACCGGGACATGCTATTAAGCTTTTCCACTGGATGGTTTTGAATTCGGAGGTGTTGGTCACACGGTCTATCTTGCTTAACGTGATAATGGCCTGCGCTGAGTTGGGGAACTGGAGAGAAGGAAAATGGATTGAAGAAAACTATGTATTGTGTAATGGCAGTGCATTCAAGAGAGATCCCTCTGTATTGACCGCGCTGATATATATGTACGCAAAATGCGGACAATTAGGTTGGTCTGATTGTCTTCTTCATGGATCTGCAGAGGTTAGAAGCGACGTGGTTGCATGGAATGCCCTGATCAAAGGATGTGGAGAGCTTGGACAAATGGACAAGGCAATCTGGTTTGCAATAGAAATGCAGAGGATGGGCATTGATCCGGATGCTGTTACATTCTTGGAGATCCTACCAATGATCTCGCTGATTCCCTCGCTGAAGAAGGGGATGGAAGCACATGCTCAGATTGTCAAAAGGGGTTTCCAGAATGAACGAACGATTGCTAATTCACTTGTTTCCATGTATGGTCGGTGCGGGAGTCTTAGTCTTTCAGTTGGTGCCTTTGCTGGGATTATGGACAAGGATGCAATCTCTTGGACTTCTATGATGCAGGTATATGCATGGAATGGACTTGCTGCAGAAGTTGTCAAGCTTTTTGAGCTGATGAAGGAAACAGAAGTACAACCAAATCACTATACTTTTGTTGCTGTGCTGGCTGCCTATAAAAACACAGGTCTTGTTGAGGAGGGAATTGGCTTTCTTAAGTGCATGAAAGAACAGTATGGTCTAGAGCCTCATATTGAGCATATATCATGTGTTGTTGATATGCTTTGTCGTGCTGGTCGCTTGACTGATGCATACCACCTGATCCAGAATTCTCGTTCTGAACACGTGAAAAACCCTATAATGTGGGGGACATTGTTAAGTGGTTCCCGTTCATGGGGGGATTTGGTGATTGGAGAAGCAGCAGCCAGGCATCTTTTGTCCTTGGATCTAGAAAACAGAGCTAACTATAAAATGCTGGCTGATATTTATGTTTCACTTGGGAGAAGGGACAATGCTGATGATGTCTTGAGACTGTTGATGTCAAGAGAACTGGATTTGAGACCAGGCTGTACCTGGACTGAAAGTGGCTAAAGATTGCAATATATGCTAGAAGGTATGATTATATCAATAAATGTCAATTGACGAAGTTCAGTTGGAATTTCTTGTTCCATATAAACATCTCTTGTGTTAATATTAAGGAATAAGGTCCTCTCATGCCATTTCAAACTTGAAAATTTCCAGCTTGTGTCACTGACGATGTGGGTCCGGTCTATCAATGGATTTCATGTGAGAGATTAGGAAAGTTTGCTGTGGCTAACAAGCAGCCTGGCAGGATTAAGCTCACAAATGGACATTTTCGTGATCAAAATTAAATGAAGGGGAAAATGGTAATATGATCATTACAGTTAGACCAAGAATGACATTTGGCGCCACCTCTTTTATAGAGAACAGAGGGCAGGAAAAAGCAAATTAATGAAGCATCTAGACTATTATGCTAAACCTAGAGATCCTCTGAGTGCTACCAAATTCAATATTAAGTGATTGCAACTAATGAGTGAGTTAGGAGTTAGGGCTGTTGTACTTTGTCGAATAGATGATATATAAATATCCGTGTTCATTAAAAGGTTTCCATCTTGGTCCCTTTATTACTGCGTTTTCTAAGGATGAACACTAAGTATTGTACTATGTGCATGAAAGATAATTACTGTTGTTATTCTATTTGACAGTCAGTGGTCACCATCTCAGTGGAGCACATTGCACAGCTGCACCAATAACTTGAGATCCATGCTATAAAGCATGTTCTTTGTTTGCTTAGTTTACATTTATTATTCTGTCTAGCCTACTTTTCTTTTCTAGGTTAGGCCAAGTAAACATTGACTATTCAACTTCTTCTTGAACCCTGTAGTGCTTAAAGAGAACTGATACTATGGGGATTATAGAGATTTCTGGAGCTAGTCTTATTGAGGGCTATGTTATTAGGGCTCATGGCATGTTTTAAACCTATAATTATTAAAGTATCACAGGGTCAAATACAAATCAAGAAGGTTGAAAATTTTGAGGCTTATGTTGGGCCTTATGCTGATTGTTCATTTTATTGCTATTGCAATTACAATTCATAATAAATATATCATAGTCTCTGTTGATTCAGGTACCATAAAAAAGCCTCGGAAAATTTGCTAAATGCCATCAGAGAGAGTTCTTTTGTCGGATATCATCGCAGTATGGATTGTTAGAAAAATTGTATTTATTTCATTTCCTTCCTCTTAAATCACCCTCAGATAATCATTGCCTAGTGGTTATTTTCTTCTTCAAATTAGAACCCTTTCTTTTAGCAAATTTACCGGGAAGATTTGATCAGTACCTGCTACGAATTTGTGGTGAAATCAACTAAGTTAATAGCTTCAAGGCAAATCATGCAAAAAAAAAACTCGGTAGGCAAAACCCAGAAGAGTGCACAAAACCCATGTCTGTAACTGAATGCTAATGGTTAATCCCTGTCTAGACTCTGTTGTGTTCTATGAATTTTTTATGTCAATATATGCTGTAAGTGCTCAAGGTTGCAGAAAGTGGCATCTTCAGACTGCTAGATCCCTCATTCCCACGTTTTCTTCATCTGTAATAATGTTAAAGTTGCAAGACCTTTTGCTTTTTTAGTCAAGACCCTCATGATTTATTTTACCACCGATTCTAGAATCAAGATGTGGAAAGACCTGTTCTTTTTCCTAGGATCATGACTGTCTTTCTGGAAGTTTAGTCCATAATTTGAGAAGATTCTGATAAATTTCCTTCAAACATAACATATTGAATCGGCATTACAACTTAGGAGATTCTTAAAGTTATGAATCTGCCATACTGTTACAATTGAAAGTACTACATGTTCCAATTATTTCATGCTATTGAGCAAACGTCCTGCTTTATTGCACTTGCACAATACATTGAGAAACTCTGATATGAAGCCACAAAATCTGAAACCAGCTGTGATATGTGACAGTTAAATTTAAACCAGTCTATCAGCTGTAGGCTTGTAGTTTAACTTTGATAGAGGAATCTGCATATCAACTTGATTCATAACTCAGATGAGAGTTGTCTTAAACCTGAGAGCTATACAACAGGCTCCACCAAATAATTCTTAATACACGCTTATATTTCGTTCACCAAGTTCTTTTCTTGTTAACAAGTTCGACCATCCTCATAACATGAACATTTCTGGTATGATTCCTTTCTTCCAACTTCTTCAAATTTTTCTCAGGTTCTTCTTGTATAACTTATTAAGGATGCACCAAAATGCTTTGTATTTTCCAAAAATATGTCTTGTATTCCCTCTTCAATTTCTCTGGATCAACCATATAACCAGTTTCCTAACAATTTAATGTATACTAGAATTGCCTTCTGATGTTATCGCCAGTAAAAAGAATCTATGTGTGAACCTGATGCTGCATCCTAAGGGAATAACATGAATGCATGGAACTTTGGGCATTTTACTGATATTTAGTCTAATAATTTACATTTCCTCTCAAGTCAAATAGAGCAATTCACTTGACGATTCTGCTTTGCAATACCTGCATATACAGGAAGAAAAGGGTATGAGTGCGTTAATTGGAAATTTGATTAGACCGGTTCAGATGTCTCGGTGCAGGCTTACATTTTGTACGGAAGCAGGGCTGCTTCAGTGCTGGATCATCTTCAGGAGGTTGCTGTCCAAAGATCATCTCACAGCTCATGTCCTCAAAATCTGAACAATGGTAATTAATACAGTAGACATAAGTACATGCTATTCTGTTGCCCCTGATATAGAGCTTTTTGTAACAGAACATAAGCTAGTGTCCTATTTTGACCAGTTCAGTACAAAAATAACTGCTTAAACATAAAATTTGCTTTTCTATGATTCAGAAATAAAATATTTTAGTCAGGTTTGGAACACTGACTTGCAAGTGGAGAAAGTAATGAAGATTAGCCCGCAGACCATAAGCGGTGCCATTAAGCTAACATTCAATGGCTGTTACCAGTGATAACCACTTGGCAGGACAAAAGGAGGCATAGCAAATTCCAACACCAATTGATCTCCAATTATCTGTACTGATGTCATTAAATGTCAATATCTTTTGACCTCAAAACAATGATTGGTGTTGTTGAAATATTTCACCAAGAATGAGTCAACACTCACAATAATTGCTTCTCATAAGCAAGATTTAATCATATTGCTCTGATCATTGAAACATGATGGCTCTGTAGTGTTAAGTAAAGGTTCTTGTACTGTACTTGGTAACCACTGAATTGTGGAATGGTTGGAAAAGACACTACTATCAACTTGTTTCTGTTATTTGCAGTTTTCCCACTAAGAATTACAAGTAGGAGGAACCCCATTTTCTCTGTACAACTTGATTGCAATTGCTCTACAACCTGCAAACATGTTGGTCCCACTTCAGTCTTTTCTGTCCCCCAAATGGCAGCCTGTGATTCCCATGCCCAGAAAAGGCATAGTGCCTCAATAGAGAAGGTGTACTGGCAGGATATGAGATTTAACACATCAAGCTAAGTAGCTAACTTCTGTATTTTTGTGACTGAGAATCTTGATGCGTTGCTTTCAGCGTTAAGATTCCGTTTCAGAGATAGTAGGAAGAGTTGTGCGGGTATGGACGTCTTACATGAGATGTCCAATACAAAGACTTTCACCAGTACTACTTAAAGTGGAAGGTCATATTCTGAGTTCAATTATGTTTGGCCGCAGTCAGTATAATGTTCAGCTATCGAACAATTAGGCTAGTGACCAAAGGAACTTGCAGTTAAAGTTTTGACACATTTGAATTTGAGATGATGATTGATTGACTGCCAGTCCACTAATTTCTTCCGAACTTTATTCATTGGCTGGAGTTGATTATTTTTCTTGTATTCTAAAATCGAAGTGTTCACGCTGTTTTACTCATTGATATGTTTAGTTTAGTCTCTCAGGCTATCGTCTCATGGATAAGAACATATGGAACTTACTGGGAGACATGTAGACAGCCGTGCCGAGTGAATCTTGGATGAACTTCTGGCATGGGATCTTGCAAAGATTCGTGCACATCCCAACACAGTTGGTGCTTTCCAGAAATCTGTCAGAGTAAGATAAGGAAGAAAAGGTCAGGAATACCTGTACCACTATCCTGTTCTTCACCATTTTTTTGATATGCCTGCACCTTACTATGTTTTTCTAGATTGTTTCTAAGAGTAGTCGCACTGCATGGATAGAATTGTCTATCGCACTAGCCTGTACCTTTTGTTATTTTTTATTTTTAAATGTATCCCTATTTATATAGCTAGTTTGTGGAGTATGAGTAGGATTGCCCAGTTCGCCACAATTACGACATGGGCAGTACATGTTGCATTTGAGCCTTAGTTCTTCCACACCTTTTCCAAGTGGTTTTACTTGAGTAAAGATTGACATATTGCAAAAAGTTTATGCTGAGCTAATTTACGCTGCAGATTCATAACGTGGCAATCCTAATCATATTTAGATAGACCTTAAGAATTTATACTAGCTATGAAGTCTTGACACCCAGAAGTTGTTTGAACAATATATATTTAGGAAAAAGTGGGGAAAAAAATCCATTTTACTCTCTTCAACAATTCACTTTATCCGCTTAGTACCCTAGACTCAAGCTACTACTCCAAACTATTTTAATTGGTCCAATCTACCCCCTAATGATATTTCTCTTTTTTATTTCTCCACTTACAAGTGGAATTTGAACTTAAAATTTTGCAATGTAACTTATAATATGATGCCCTATGCTAGAAAAATACATTATGATTTTTTATGAATATTTTCATGCAGAATTATATTTTTTGGAAAAATTTTGTGTTAAATATTTTCAAATTATGAAAATAACCATGAAAAATTTTAATATATTTTTTAACATATGGCATCATGTTCTCTATCCACTTACAAAATTTGAACTTAAAATTCAATTCATACGCGGAGAAACAAAAAAAAGCATTAGAGGTTAGATTGGACTAATTGGAATTGTTGGGGGAGTAAATTAAGCCTAAATTTTGCTCAGGGGGTTAAGCGGACAAAGTGAATTGTTGACGGGAGTAAAATGGACTTTTTCCATATATTTATACCTGCTAAACTTATGCAATGAATGCAGTCTGCATCTAGCTTATTCATGCAATCAAAGAATCTGGATGTTGAACGGTTTACCTGCATTTGGGGACGTAGACCACATTCTTCTCTTTCCTTCCATCAACTTCCGATTCCCTGACCTTGCATTCGTTCAGTGACACAATGATTACTCGTACAACTTTATGAATACTGCTGGGACGCGTATACGTAAGAGAACACACACACACACACACAAAAAGAAAAGGAAAAAACATATTGGAGAATGTTGCATCCATGACTGCATTTTCCACTACTATATGCACTAGATGCTCAACATGCATGAACTCTTAAACAATACTCTGTTTCAGGCTATTCCTTTGTCATTCCTCAAATAAATTATAATATGGAGGAGAAAGATGTGTTATACCTCGCATGGTCCAACGAGCCAAGGGAAGAATATGGTGGTGAAGGCTGCGAAGTACTCCCGGGAAAATCTTGAAGGCGGCATCATCACCTTGATCTGCCCAACAGAATGAACGCTGTCAATCCAAGCAAAGGTAAAATTAAATAATTCTACCTTCTATTCAAAGAATACCCTACTTCCTGAACTGTCTGTATACCTCCTGTCATTTTGAAAGGATTTTACCAACTTTGCAACAATGGACATTACTTTTCCAGAGCATAAAACCACTTGCCATTGTGAGGATGTAGCTGGGGAACGCGCGTTCCAGAGCGGTGGCCACAGTCTGCCACTGCTGATCAACCCTGAACAGCCCGGAGATGGCGAGGGCCGCCTCTATCAGGCCTTCGTAGCCGTCCTTTCCGTTCTTCAGCCCTGCGTAACACATCCACTGAATCCACGCTGGTAGGAGTATCAATCACAAGACTGTAGGGAAACCAGTTAACAAACTTTCCCATGCTTTTCATCATGCCTTTGTCCGCTGTCAGCGCCGTGCTGGGGAGAGGATGAGAAAAACTGAGAGGGCCAGCATGGGGTTTGGTCTGGTAGGGGCGGAGGGCACCGTGCAGAACAGTGTAGGACACCGCGGCGGCCACTGTGCTGACGACCGGACACGGTGTGACAACGCGGTGTCGGTCCCATTGTGCAGTCGATCTAGGCCGTCCGGTTCAGATCCGACGGTTAAGGTTTATGATAAGGCGCGGAAGTACAGGGATCTACTACGGCCTTAATTTACTCCTCCAGTGACGAGAGAATCTTCCTCCGGCTAACTAAGTGGGCTGTGAAGGATGCTTAATTGTTCTAAACAGGTAGAAATTACAAGAGGGTAAGTGGTTGATTTTTACTGAAGGGAAAAAAATCTGCACGCATGATGTCTTTTTGGAGGTCGACCACCATTTTCTTGGGTATCTTAGCTCCGAGAGAGGAAAAAGGTTGGAGGAGAAAACCCAAAATTAAGGATAGATTCATCCACTACTAGATTCCTAGAAATGCGCACCTCACACCTGTGCGAATCGCAGGTTTCGACCTCTCTTAGTTGCCGATATGCTGATGATGCACTTCCGTTTCATAATTTTATATATATGTACCTTATTGTACCTCCCTTTTGGATGAATTTTAACAAGCTTTTCGCATCTTTTGGACTAGTAACACAACAAACACTTACAAATTGTTTTTTTTAAAAAAAAAACACTTGCAAATTCAACACAAATTTAAAATTTGTAAGAGGTTCAAATAGGCATCGGCACCAGTCCGTAGAAGTCGAGGAGGGAATCTGTAGGCTCGGGACGAAAACTTAGCGTCACATCATGCAGTCGCTTGCATGATCATCAACATCAACCATTGCTAAAATATGGACATGGGCATAGGAGGACACACCACTGTACGTCTATAGCAAAGAAGCCAAATACTAGCACATCAAAAGAGACGCATGAATGAATCCGAGAAAAGAAAAGAAAAAAACATGAACAGTTCTCCAAAAGCATGGGATTATTCAGCTTGGTTCATGCAAATCCAATCGCAGTCATGGAGGCGCCATGGCTGCTGGCTACGCACGCGGAAGCTTTCGATCATTCCGAAGGTGGCGAGCGAGAGAGAATGCGTAGGCGCGAGGAGTACCGGAAGCTTCTTGAAGGTTCCGGGACAGGTACCCGATGGCCAGCTTGTCGAACCAGTTGTCGCGGTACACCGTCGTCGTCGTCTCCCTCACCGGTGGCGGTGGCGACGGTGGCGCCGCCGTCACCATGTTCCTGCTGGCCGGTGGTGGCGCCGCCACCACGTCCTGATGCGGCCTCGCCATGACCGCCCGCACGGCGGAAAGCCCGCGCTCCCTCCTCGTGTAGCAGCAGCCCCGTCGCTTCGTCGGAGAGGGTGGTGCCGCCGGCTGGATGCCGCTGCCATGAGCGTGAGCTGCTGCAAGGAGCATGGCGGAAGTGGCTGCGGCGACCTCCCCGTCTCTCGCTCTTCTTCTCGTGTGCGTCGAGAGAGCGAGGAAGGAGAGAGGCTGGAGCGGGAGGAAGAGGATGCTTAGCAGCAGCAGGTGTCGTAATATAGGCCGGCGTTGTGGTTTGACTTTTATATATTGAGAGCGATCGAGGCGCAGCTTGCAATTTTTGTTCTTTTTTTTCTTTGAAACAGCTTGGAAATTGTGATGACGAGCAGCAGCAGGAAGTGCCCAAAACCGCAGGGAGGCGGCATCTTCGCCGTGGTGGGCTCGGAATCATGCAACGACACACTGCTCGGCTTCCTCTTTCTTTTCTCCCCATCACGAGGCTGCAACAAGGTACTCCCTGTTGATGTACACTGTACACGTTGCACCCATATATACGCACATGCGACCATGTAAACACCACACTGTACACGGGCTAGTGACATGTCGGAGATTTTTTTTTTCTTTTGCTACTACTAGAGCTAGTAGCTAGCTAGGAAGGCACTGCACACATGAGGCACGCAACCGATCCACACGCATGCCCTGTTTTCTTCTTTTTTTGGATTGGTTCAGCTTGGCCTGCCATTGGTATGGTTACTTCATGATGCTGTTGTTGAGGTGGAGGAAGAATCGGTTACCGCGACGCTTGGTTTTGCTTAATGCGCTACTAATCATCATCTAATGCCCCATTGATTTACCTTATTAACCCCTGGTAACACTAACTATGCACTGGCCACTTTAATGTGCACCAATATCACTTACTAGGCAGTAGCGGAGTAGCCACTATTGAGCAATCCCAACCCGGTGACGAGAGAATTAATAAGGAGAAATAAGGAAATGGTTTCTCATCCAATAAACATGTTTGCACGAGAACAAAAGAGGGGAGAAGGGAGATAGGGAGGGGAAATGAGAGAGGAGATAGAGGATTGGATGCTAATTTATTTTGGAAAAAGTCCATATTACTTCCCTCAAGTATCATCAAAGTCCGGATAAATCCTATTTTTTGTTCAATTTACCCCCTAAACTATGTTGTTTGGTCCAATTTACCTCTTAATAAGATTTCTCTTTTTATTTATCCATGCACAAGCGAAATCTTGAGTTAAAGTTTGCAGGATGATAGTAGACATATAGCATATTTTATAAAAATATATCAAGACTTTTTCATCATTATTTTGATATGATATGATATTTAATAATAAATTAAAACTTATAATACAGAATTATAGAAAAAATAATGATTAAAAATTTATAATATATTTTTTGACATACATTGTGATTCCCGCTGCAATCCAATCTTAAATTAAGATTCCGCTTGTACGTGAAGAAATAAAAAAGATAAAATTGTATTAGGAGGTAAATTGAACCAGATGATTTAGTTTGGGGGCCAAATTGAATCAAGAGATAGTTAAGAGGGTTATCCGGACTTTAGCCATACTTGAGGGGAGTAATTTGGATCTTTTCTATTTATTTTTAATAAACCACCTATTGTAAATATAATTTTAATTTATGTGTAGCGTCTATATGACATAATTTTAATTTTAATGGTGTGTTTGGAAGAGCTAAAGTTGAGTGCTAAACTTTAGCACGTATTAGTACTGATGCATATGCTAAAGTTTTTAAGTCTTGGTCAAAATTTAGTCCACCCTATTAGCACTTCTGTTTGGATGAGCTAGTGCTAAAGTTTAGCACTTTTACGTATTAGCACCTGGACCTAATCGGGATCTAAGTATGGAAGCTGCGGGGTAATGTATTGGTTAGGACTGCCTAACTAGATGGGTCGGACTTGGCAGCCAGCTACAAACACAAAAACACACACACAAAGAGAAGATTATGCATGCATGGGTGTGGCTCTGTTTAACGTAGGCGGCAAACACACCCAAATATAGGTTGGCAATAAAACACATAACAAACTGTGGATACATATCTTCCAATGATGTGGATGTAGATAAGGTCGGGGTTAAGAGTTATTTGAACACTTACCTCGGCTTCATCAATCATCACCCCACCAAATGGCACTTCCCGGGTCATGGTACTGGGTCATCGTTTCCTACAAGGGATGGTAAGAATGGACAAGAGGCTTGTGTCTTTTACCTTTGGTTTTTACTTGGTAACCATTGTTAATTTCATTCTTTAATTGAACCTCGGGCATAAAAATATTGAACCTTTCGTTCAAAAAAAAAATTGAACCTCACGCACAAAGGTTCGGACACACCAGCAGGAATATAATCGTTTGCTCAGGGAATATTTCCGGACAGCTCCGTGCCAAAGATTTGGGATAACACTAGGAGGTTTTTTTTTTGAAACACAGCTTAAACTTTTGGATCATGTACGAACTCAAACTACATACACCCGGAAATACTGCTTTTTTTTTTGGATGAGGTCGGTGTCAAGATTTGAACCCCTAACTCCACATGGTGCTTCTCGAATGGTGGCTATAGCCTAATAATACTAGGTCAGACGTTTCTCACAAGGGATGGCGCGAGAATGGACAAGAGACCTGTGTCCCTGTTGCCTTTGGGTTTTTGCTTAGCAACCAATGTTTCATTTTCCAAGTGGTCATCGGGCAAAAAGGTTCAGACATTTCAGGAATGCCATCGTTTGTTCGGGGAATATCTCGGGAGCAGCTATAGATTTGGGATGACCACAACTATTTTGGAAACTACCGGGGCACTATAATCCAACTAGTAGGACATGGTTGGCTCAGAAAACAAGGCGATGATGCAGTGACCTGCAGGACAGCGTAAAAATACTTGCAAAATGAAACACTAGTAGGGCTTTTTTTTTTATAACTTGCCGACCAACTTAGACCACGTATGGAAATGAGAAATAATCCTAGGTAAAAAGTACTTGACGGTTTTTTTCATTGTCTTCGAGGTGCAACTTTGAGCACTACTTTTATAAGAATTTAGTTACAGTATGACACTATGAAAGTGCTTTTCAAAACAATCTTCGCATACGACTTTTTCGTTTTCCTGCCAAATATTTCAAAAGCTATTACAGTCAAATTCTCTAAAGCCGATCGGATCCCAGTCAAAGTGTCAAGCATTTGTGACTGGTTGTATTATTATCATGTAAGTACCAAACCTATATAGCCTTAGCGGATCTTTGTTTGTTGCCTGAAAGAAAAATCATATAGACCCTGTTTGGAATCTTGGAATTGAATTACATTCTAATAATCATAATTTAGACATAAATTTATTAAGCTAATATAATTATATATGGAATATATTTATACACTATTGTTGATCATACGAGAGAGATAGTTTCTGAGTGAGCTAATAAATAAAAATATAGCTTGGTGGTGTATAAAATTTTATAAATTTAGAATAGATTTATATCTAAATTTTGAAATGTGGTTGGAAAGTGACAGTGTACGCTGACGAGACCTTCGTGGCTTCGTCCAGCTTCGCCGGTTGCTGTAGTAGTAGTCATGGGGTGGAATGAGGGGCAGAGCCGACATTTGACGAACCGTCTTGAGATGAGATGATGGTAGAGCTTGCATCTTTTCTCTAATATTTGTCACCATTGACTTGAGTCACTAGATTCATCGTTGCTAACTTGTTACATCTTGCTTCGTAATTATTTATTTTGCCTACTTTTTTCAAAAAAGTAAAAACGTCAACCACATGGGAGCGAGGTCCTCCGAGCTTTGTTCTAAGAAAGTGTCAAGCTTCGAGCCCGTACTTTTTAAAAAGAAATAGAAATCACGTTGCCCCATAAGGGTTCGATAAACCTATATTTCAGGGGCACAATTACAGGCGAAAAGAGGCATTTTGGCAAGAAATGGTGACATCCTATCTCGTCCCAGGACATACTGGTGACTGGCTGACTGCCAATGGCATCATACGCGTTCTGCCATTTGCCCCTAATTCGTAAACTGATGCAACGACCGTCATTCTGCAGTTGCTTCGAATGCAAACCTCAGACGCACAGCATGCTGCGTGACATTGCTGTAGTGTACGGTCACAGCAGCCAGGGCAATCAGTCATTCACCGGTCCCTGCCTCACTTGTGCTTGCTGATGCTGACGGACATTTCTGCCCACGATCTGGTGCCGCACTAGACGAAGCCAACCGGGGGCAGAGTTGACATTTGAGAGGCAGTCTCCAGGTGCTAGTTCACCTTTCAAGCAAGGCACTTCACTTGGAGAGTTGGAGTTTGAAGCGGCATGTACTGTTGGGTGTCATCACAGTAGCCGTGAGATCAGCGGAAGGGGGCAGAGGTAGCATTATTTGATGAGCAGTCTCTCTAGGGTGATGGTAGAGTGCGGTGGGAATAGACGGTAGAAACCGGTATTATTCGACATCCGTATTCGAATGACTGTAAGTTTTAGGAATATTTGTATTATATTAACAAATAGAATGCCAATATAGATACATCTAGATTCATTTTTCCAAATATGAATATTGATCTATCCGAATTCTCAAATACGGATAATGTGGATGCTCTATCCGAATATGTAGAAGTAGTTTTATGAAAAACAATAGTGAGTAGAATGATGTTATGATATTTTCTGGTGTTCAATTTCTATCACATAATTCTTTCGATCTTACCTTTTTTCTTTTATTATTTCGTATGATATGGCATACATTGTAGCAAAGGAAAAAAACCCCTAACCTTTCCATCTCATATCCAATTATCCAAAATTCGTGCAAAAAGTGGTTCTCTATCATCTACTAAAAATGATTTCTTATGTTTGATTCTTGTCATGCTCGTGTCAATTTGTTTTTGTTTTACAATTTCTCGTTAAAGCTGTAGAATATCGGCATACAACTAAATCCTGTAGATATGTTGACGTGAGTATTATGATTTGTATTTGCATTCAAGGACATTCGAACTCGTAATAAAATATAGACGGGGATGTCAAAAATAGATTATCCAATTTGTATCCCGTCCCTTTCCACACATAGCTCCCCTAAATTCGAACTCATAATTTTGTTGCTAATACTTTGATCATTGACTTGAGTCTAGCCGCTAAATGCGTCACAATTGACGTAGCTCTAACTACTAAAAGGTACACGACTTTAAAACGCCCGTCTCTCACATTCTGCCCCCTTTGGTATGGTGTCGCCACCATGAACAAAAGGATAAAATGGAAAGAGCAAATCATGTTTCCTTCGCCTCCTTTCTAAAAAAAATAGCTCCGACGTTATATGACCCCTCTGCTGCAACTCGCAAAAATATCGCTCCTTTGCTCATTTTTCCAAAAAAAAATTTGCTTGGTTGAATTCTGATTGAGGGCAGTAGACATAATTTTCAACATTTTAATCCAAGTATCAATTCCTATACACAATGTCGCTCCTCCTTTGCTCATTTTTCCAAAAAAGAAAAGAAGCAAAATTGCTTGGTTAAAATTCTGATTGGTGGCAGCAGACACAATTTTCAACATTGTAATCCAACCAATAGGACACGCTTCATTCTTCCAAAATATGAGTTTTATGAGAGGCTAAAAATGTTTCACGACAGTTCCGTTTGGTGACATCCTATCAGAACAGACTGCCGGTGCGTCATAATTAAGCGTAAAATTTGTAAGGTCCTTTGGCCCTCATTCGTACGCTGATGCAACAGCCTTCATTCTGCAGTTGCTTCAAACGCAAACATCGGACACGTTATCACTCCTATCCAGCGTGACATCACTGTAGTGTACGGCCGCAGCAGCCAGCCCCATCATCCGGCGATCCCTGCTGCTGTTGTGCTCGCTGACGGACGATTCTAGCCACGCAAGGATAACCACTTGAAGCGACCTCGTGCCGCATCAGATGAAACCGACGAGGGGCAGAGTAGACATTTGACAACCTGCCTCCAGGTGCCAGTTGAGTGTGCAACGAGCCAGTACACAGTACAAATGTTTCTCAAGTCAGCTGCAACTCACCTTGAAAGGCTCTTTATCTCTTTCCACTTAACATTTATCACTGTAAACCTAACTCGACTCATGATTCATGAGATTCTGACTAGAAGTGTTTGCACAAGAATCGGATAAAATCTCATATTTGACGCCATGCAAATTTGCTACTTTCAATTTTTATATTCAGATCGGTTGGAATACAGACACAGTTTTCAGGCAGCCTTGCAACATAAACAAAACAAACACTAAAGGTTGTGGCAGCAAGAACAAACCCATCCTGCCACCTTCAACAAATCCATGGACAGAGTCAATCCGCGTCAGCTTGCCGTAGCCTTGCCGGCGACTTTCTGGGCGATCCAGCCCAGGCCGTCGTACAGGCCCTCACCGGTGATGGCGCACGAGGCCTGGATGTGCCAGTCATGGTTCTTTATGCTGTGGAGGGAGAGGGCGTCGGTGATCTCGGCGGGGGACATGGCGTCCTTGAGGTCCTGCTTGTTCGCGAACACGAGAACAACCGCGCCCTCCAGATCAGTGTGTTGGAGCAACCGGACGAGCTCGTCCTTGATGATGTTGATCCGAGCGCGGTCGGTGCTGTCAATTACTACGATGACAGCATGAGTTCCTCGGTAGTATGTTGCCCATGAAGTTCGTAGGCTCTCTTGTCCACCTAGATCCCACACCTGGTGCATTCATGCATAATGTTAGTACTAACAATGCATTCACAAACCAAAAAAAGTATTGGGTCATGGGCCGTTCTTCAGCTAAAGATACAATCATTTGGACACCATCCTAATATGGAAGTACAATTCTTATAATAGGCGAAGCACCGGAAAAATACAAGGTTTCCAAGTGAAACATTCTATTGGCCGCTAGCAGATTCACACACAATACTAGTATTCGTAACACTGATATTGCTAAGAAACAAAACGTAAAAGATATGATCGACCTGCAGCATGAAAAAACCCAAAGACGTTGATACTACATAAGTAACATGATAAACATCGCCACTCACAAGATCACGCAACTTGCAGCAAAATATATCTTTCCATGAGGCAAGTGTATACTGTACACAAGTCCTGTCCCAAGCATATTTAAATTGCAGGATTCTATGGCATCTTCTTTTAGCAACTGCCCAAAACAGACGTTTTTGTTTCCTTCAAGAAAGCATGAAGTAAATGATTGCCTCCATTACGAAGTGCAAATACTAACCATAAAGTGGTACTTTGGTACGAGTTGTCCAATGTCCGGGAATCGATTCTTTTAATTTATTTCTGCACTCAAGCAGTCAACAGAATAGATTCTCCAATTAAAAGTATGATTACAAAAATCATAATTTTGTTAGCAGTTTTAGCACAGGCCACCAAAGAGTTATGATATACACTTTAGTCAAAGGAAACTAAAACTTCTGGAGAGTAACTTGAGGACTCAAATCTTCTAAAGCAAGCATGTGGTAAAATTCTATTTTTTGCCCCTTTTTGATAGAGTTCAATTGATTGTTACAGCACACTGTACAAGGAAGATCAGTTTAATATTTCAAATTGAACTGTTCTTTACCCAGAGCTGTATGCCCTCCCCTGGAAATAGCAGAACTATTCAAAGCCCATAAACCTCAAAGATGGAGGCTGAAGGAGTACAACAAAAGAAAAAGATTAAATCCACTAGTTAAGAACTTGAGGTTGAACTACTACAGTGTGTTACCCAACCAAATATGTCATGACAAGATTCATTTCTTTGGGTACCATATTCAGTTATGGGTCAGTGAAACAAGAAAGAGCTGTCTGCTTGAGCCAGGACAGAAAGTAGAAACCGAGTTGGAATAATTCCCACAATGAAACAGAGACACCGTTGTTCTTTGTGTATGCCACCTGGCCATCGCAGGAAGATTGAAAGGTTGGGCTAAACGGTTTCCGAGGACAGATCATATACTCATAACCACTCGATACTAAGTGTTGGTGAATCCATTCGGTATTCACCACAGGCATCATACCGACACACAAGCTATAAGCAGATCTCAGGTACTGCATTATTCATCCTACACGATGAAATCCTGATGTGCTCCCAGTAACACAACCCCAATACCCACAATGGCTATGAACAGTTGAACACAGCCCTATTCAGATCAACACAGGTGGCTTTGCGGTCACGTGATAATCTCCCTGCAGTTCAGGAAATCTCAATCTTCCTAGGAATTGTGCATCAAGGGATGTAAATAAAAAAAGGAGCAAAATTTCACCTTTCCCCCCACCTGTAGAGCATAGATCTTAAGCCTAACCGACAAACGCGCCTCTTGCCCTACCTCGATCCGTGGTGCGGAGCAAGCTGGCCGCGCAGCGAATCCAGTCTAATACTCGTGCTCTGTGGCCCGGACGGGGGAGCAAGGGAGGAGAGAGGGAGAGGGAGGGAAGCTGACCTCGAAGCGCAGGTTCTTGAAGACGACCTCCTCGACGTTGCTGCCGATGGTGGGCGCGGCGGTGACGGCCTCGCCGAGGTGGAGCTTGTAGAGCGTGGTGGTCTTGCCAGCGTTGTCGAGCCCCACCACGACGAGCTTGTACTCCCGCGCCGGGAACATCAGGAACCACACGCGCGACATCCACGCGCCCATCCTCGCTCGTGTCCGGCCCCTCCCCCGCGCCGGGGCAAATCTGAATCTTGCGCGCGCGCCGGCGGTCGGTCGGTTGCCGGGTGGATCGGGGGTCGGATCGATCGGGCGATCGATCGATCTCTCGCGGGTGTGGATTGGAGGAGGAAACCGGCGTCGCCGGGTTAGGAGGAGGTGGAGGAAGGAATCGATTGACGCGTCGTCACCTGCCGGACGAGCGGGCGGATGGATGGGAATATCCGTGCTCCGTCCGTGGCAGGAAGTTTCGTCAGTCGCTGGGAGAGGGAAGAGCGCGTGCTTTAGGGCCGGGCCGGGCCGGGCCGTGTCTATCTTTTCTTTTCTTTCTTCTAAATAGAGATTACCAGCATGGCAGCATATCATATATTGCATAAGAGCATCCGGAGCATGTCCGACCGCTCCCGCCCTCAGACTGGACCCCACCCAGCATATAATTGCATAAGCTAATCACAATGGGATTTTATGATGAGTTTTATAGCATTAATTACTATGACACATCAGCATTTTGATAATATGATACTGATTTAATGAGGGAAGAGAAGGAACCAGTTTCATCACGACGACACTCTGCTAACTCATTTCCAAAACGTTGGAAATGGCGTAAAACGACCACTGTGACCGCCGTTGTTTCATGGAGGATCCTATACACTAATAGATCAACTAGCATTTAATTACACTGATTAGTTTTGGAAATAGTAAAATGAAACTCTCCATTGAGGTATAATATTTCATTCATCCTCGAAGCTGATGTGGTATTCTTGAAAACACAGTCATACGAAACTCCGATTGTGATTATGTGATTATGGTTAGCCTAAGACCGATCAGACCTCAAGAGGTGGGTCCTGTTTCGAATAAAAATTAATTTCCTTTCTCTCAATCCCCTGCCGATTGCACGCCAAGCTGCAGCATGCACGCGTCCTCGTCCCATCGTCGTCCTTTGCTGATTTTTTTTATTGCTTATGGCCCGATCTTTAGCTTGAAGTCGGATCTTTACCTTTTGCCCCTCTTAGGACCGGCGCTGTTATATATAAGGCCGGCTCTAAAATTTTAAAATCCCCTTATTTTCTGATACCCTAATATGCTTCTAGGTATCATGAAAAACAAATACTATTCATGTTGAACGAAAGACCTGTAAATTTGTGAACTAAAGTGTAATTTTGTTGCTCTAAGTAATGAATTTCGGGTTCATCTCGCTATGAAAAAAACATGTTAATCCAGGTGTAGCACACTGGCTGCATCTTGTGGAGAGTGAGGTAAAGATCTCTGATGGGGAAGGTGTAGACTCGTGCTCTCCCACATCAGGCACACTGAATATTTTTGGAATCTATTCTAGCGAGCCACAAATAGGCCATACATGATCTTATTATAAACAGTTAGTTTGCTTCATGTGCATGTGTCCCATCTGCTTGATGCAAATATGAAGTTGCTTTCGATTCGAAAATTTTGATGTGTATCGGGTGAATCAGCTACAGGAGTTTTTTGCTTTTGATGTTTGGGTGCAAAATATTTTGATGGAGTTTATAGAGGGCTAATTGCCACCTGAGAAATGAAGGACTACATTCTCCTCCCATTTCAACCTGATTTTTTGTTTTTCGTTTTCATGTGAACTGCTGTACATAGGAGATAATATGGAGAAATAAATGAGAACGGAAAACCTGATCCTGCTCCGGATTAGTACAAGACAAGAAGGCAGAGGTCAGAGAACCGGATGTGAAAAGGTCATCAAGAACCAGCCAGCCCGGGCCCATCTGGTCCATTCCAGACTTTCCAGTGGTCCAGAGCTTCCTTCATCTGGATGTGATGACACGTGGGACGCCGCGACACGCACCACAGCCTCCTCCACTTGCTCAGCTCCACGTCAGCAGAGACCGGGCCCACGCCCCGCGCCCTTTTGTTCCCCTCCACACTCTTGCTCCTCCTCGGCCTCCTCCTCAGTCCTCACCCCCCCCGGCACACTCCTCGACGACTCGGAGCCGGAGCCCGAGGCAATGGCGGCATCCAACGCCGCATCCGTGTCCCCGGCCGCCGCCCCGCGCCTCTCCCTGCTCCTCGGCCGCCGCCGCAGTGCCCGCGTCCGCGCGGCCGCCGCCTCGCCCGCCTCCGCCGGCGGGGGCGCCGGCGGGGGCTCGTACCTGGACATGTGGAGGAAGGCAGTGGAGCGGGAGCGGCGGTCGGCGGAGCTCGCGCGCAGGCTCCAGGCGCCCGCCCCCGCCGAGGCGGAGGCGGCCGCGGCCCCGCCGGTGGAGGTCGTGGAGAGGCGGACGGCGCGGTTCGAGGACCTGCTGCGGGTGCCGCGGGAGGAGCGCGACCGCGTGCAGCGCCGACAGGTCATCGACCGCGCCGCGGCCGCGCTCGCCGCCGCGCGCGCCGTGCTCAAGGAGCCGCCTCCCGCCCCCGCCCCGGCCCCGGCCTCGTCGCCGCCGCCGTCCCCGCCCCAGACGCCGCCGCAGAGGGCGGAGAGTGCCAAGGTGGGATCGGCTGGGGGCAGCGCCGCGAAGGAATCGGATCGGGGCTCCAGAACGTCGGCGCCGGCGCCGGTGTCGCAGTCGGCGGAAGGTACTGGTTTCGACTGGGTGTACGTGAGATGGTTTAAAGATCACTCCTTTTACCCGTCGTGATCCTTTTTTGCTGATTACGCGTAAAAGGAGCTTCCTTTTTAATGTCAGCGTGGTAGAGTGCAAAGAAATCATGAGTTGCTAATAAGGGTGCTCTGTTAAGCATTATATTGGGTAAATCATGAGTGCATTATATTGGATAAATCCTAGTTTTTCAAATAAATATATTGGATAATCCTTGGAAGAAAAAAAATGGTAACTTGAATAGGCTAAATGAGGGATCTTTTTTGTCGATTGGTTGATGGACCTTCTGAACCTTAAGGGACATTCATACATTGGTTGATGGACCCAGAGCGCTGATTGGAATTTTGGAGGATTGTCTGTTAGTAAGTGTTATGAATGAAGTCCAAGTTGAAATCAAATGATTTTGCTGAGTGTCCGCATGTGTATGAGTGGATATAACTATATTTGAAACTGGAGAATCTTGATGATTGTTGGTATGCATATAAGTGAATAAGGCTTGCCTGTTAATAAGCAGTGCGAATGAAACCAATGTTGAAATCGAATGAAGTTGCTGGGTGTCGGTATGCGTATGCGTGGATGACTTGAGCTGAAACCGGAGGAGCTTGATGATTGTCGCTAGCATTTGTTAGTTGCAGTTGGAATGTCCTGTCGTTTTCACAATAGCATGCAGATGCTAGGGATCTGTATTTTGTTTTGTGCTGTACATGCCAAATTTAGTAGTGTGCTTACACTTCTGTTACCTCTAGGTGAAGCAACTTTTTAGGAAACATAGATACTCTTTTTTATTTTATTTTCACTGAGACAATTTTGTTATGAAATATGTTTGTTTTTGTCAATGCAACGCCAAGTTCTTGATTATTTCAGATTATTTATAGTGCACTGGCAAGCAGTACTTCTAACTAACCAGAACAGTACTGCTTGGTATTCCTATCTGTATATAGAAAATTGAAACCATTTAGGAAATTTTGGTATCAAATATGATTTTTTTTTTCAAATCACTTGTGGCTACTGTATCAAGTAAATAAACTAGAAGTAGTGCTAACTGCTAACTAACCAATACAACACCTGTTAGTCCTCTCTATATAGCAAAGTTGTTAGTCTATGTTTCCTACATCCAGCATGAGAAATTTGCCCATAATTATCTAATTTCTCTGAAGGATGATTTGGATTAAAAACATTTATACTTCTGATAAACTGGTTCCTGGAAATCCCCGTCATAGGTTTTGTGCACTTGCAAGGCATTTCTAGTTGCAAGTCACATCAAAATTGTCCTGTTTGTTGAACATGAAGGTTATCTTTGGTCTTATGCTGTATGCTTTGCCATAACATTTTACTTACTGCAATAACATCCATCTACTTACAATGTAAGCTTCCATTCTGAGATCAGCAATCTGTTCTTCATTCAGTGCCAGAATCTGGGGGTTCATCTTCTTACAAGCAGGAAAGTTCCAAGCTTGGTACTCCAGGTCCAGATTTCTGGTCGTGGTTACCACCAGTGCGAGATAGCAGTAAACCTAGCAAAAGCGGTACTGGTTTGAAGCCATCCAAGAAAGTGGATCCTGTTTCCCGTCAGCCTGATCTGTTGGAAAAGGAAAAGTCAGCGGACTATTTATCACTCCCTTTTGAAACCGCCTTCTTTGAGAAGAAGGAAGATCGATCTCTTCCTCCCTTCCAGTCATTTGCTGAGCCTGAGAATGTGGATTCCAAGGCTGATCTAGCGGCTGATGCAAAGGAGACATTTGAAGAACAGTTCTCGAAAAATGCAGCTGAGGCAGCTAGAGCTCTTAGTGAAAGTGATGATAAATCAACCCATGGAATACATCCTGATGGTTCAATGTGGTGGAAGGAAACAGGTGTAGAACAAAGGCCTGATGGTGTACTTTGCAAGTGGACCGTTATTAGAGGAGTCAGTGCTGACGGTGCTGTTGAATGGGAAGACAAGTATTGGGAGGCTTCAGACCGGTTTGATCATAAAGAATTAGGTTCTGAGAAGTCGGGGCGTGATGCTGCAGGCAATGTTTGGCGGGAATACTGGAAGGAGTCAATGTGGCAGGTAAATTGCTGTCATATTTGGTAGCACTATCTGTTCACTGGATGCAAAATCTTCAATCTAGTTTATAAAGTATTTGCAGTATGTCAATTAATGTCTGTTAGCATTATCTGGCTTGAGATATCCACATCTGTGACTCTGCAACTGTCCCGGGATAACTATAAGTAAACTGTAGTGAGTAAACACGTTCCCAGAACATGAGTGAGTTTTTTTTTTGACTTGTTGCAGGATTACACCTGTGGGGTTATGCATATGGAGAAGACTGCAGATAAGTGGGGACAAAATGGGAAAGGGGAGCAGTGGCAAGAGCAATGGTTTGAGCATTATGATTCAACTGGTAAAGCTGAAAAATGGGCTGATAAATGGTGCAGCTTGGATCCAGATACACCACTGGATGTTGGGCATGCTCATGTTTGGCATGAAAGGTAAAGAGCTTTCACTCCTATCATGATTTATACCACTTCCAGGAACAACAAATTTCAGTGTTTTGTGCATCATGTTCATACTATGAGTTGCATGCTCAAATAAAAATCCACCAACCCTCCTCTGCACTACAGGTGGGGCGAGACGTACGACGGCAGCGGTGGAAGCACTAAGTACACTGACAAGTGGGCTGAGCGGTCAGAGGGTGATGGGTGGTCCAAGTGGGGCGACAAGTGGGATGAGCACTTTGACCCGAGCGGCCATGGAATCAAGCAGGGAGAGACGTGGTGGGCGGGCAAGTATGGAGACCGATGGAACCGCACCTGGGGTGAGCAGCATAACGGGTCCGGGTGGGTGCATAAGTACGGGCGCAGCAGCAGTGGTGAGCACTGGGACACACACGTCCCTCAGGAGACATGGTATGAGCGGTTTCCACACTTCGGGTTCTACCACTGCTTTGAGAACTCGGTGCAGCTCCGTTCAGTAAAGAGGCAGCCGCCGCACCGGAAGTGAAGTCTGAAGGGTTAGTACTATAGTAGTAGTAGATATTCAGAGACATTTCAGTTAATGGCATAATCTGAGTAGTTGGCTACTCATCTAGCTCACGTCCATCTCTAATTTTTTGTTGTGCTGAAGAGGTCATCACGTTTGTACAATAACATGGCTGGTTTTAGCTCATGTGCTGCTGTGACAGAGTGACTGTCAGAATGTTGATGCCTGGACTGGGTATTCAGATAGACACGGATAGATAAAATTATAGAATTTTATGTACTTATTACGAAACATTTATCTTTGTTTTCCTCAACTTCTCGCCTAAGGAGGCTATGCTGTCAAATTTTGTACCCTAAGATAGTCACAGTGCCTGGAGCTGATTCCCATATCTATACTCTAAAGTCTAATGTCATTACCTTCTTCTGGAGATGCCATTTGCTGCTTGGAATGTGTTTGGCCGGTCATGAAACTGAGATATGTTGTTGTATAATTCCAGGCTGCTGTTCCCAGATCAGGAACGGCTCCAGGAGTCAGTGTTGACCATCAAAGTTCATGGTCTGAACTTATAGCATTCATACTGTTTATGCAGATTCCGGGTAACCCTTTGGAGCCTAGGCACGGCTGTGGCCGAATGAGGAGTTGAGGACGCTGAACAGAACTTGCCTGCCTGAATCTGCTCTTGCTGCTTCAGCCTGACCAGCTGAAGGTGAGCCTAATTCCCTTCGGTGCTGCTGCATTTCTTGCGGTGCTCGCCGTCGATCATGTCCCGACCGAACCCATGATGAATAGCTCGGTTGCTGATGGTAGAGCCTGTCTGCGGTGGGAGAAGATCGATGAACTTTAATTGGATGGGCTCGTGTTGTCTGGAATAGGGGTGTGATCCTAGGATGGACTCTCTGAACTTGACCTGCTTCTGTTGCCATTAATTGTTGGCTGAGCTGAACCGGCTTTCATCGTCTCACATGTTTCTCAGATTTCAAAAAATGCATTCATTTTTGGTTTTCATGTGATTGTCATATAAGCTGTGACCCAGCAAAGAACCCTTTTTTCACTTCGAATTCAGCAGATGAGATCGAGTAGCATCATAATACTATTTGCAGTATCACTAGATTCAACTGAACTTATATCTGGCCTCAGTTACCAAAGGGCATTTTTGGTTGGTACTCAAGCAGCTACTCGCACAACCGCTTCTGTTCCTTTGCAACTCTATATGACTACATCTATCTAAGTTGCTAGTTATACACGTGTTTTCTCTGTTTCATGTCAAATTTTTACAACGCCATATTGTGCAATCATGATATCTACAAACAGTTCACATATTTTGCTGATCAGACGCACCGAATGGATGATCCGACCTGTGTTAAGAGATTCACTGGTTGGTCAGTTATTTTCATCACCTCTGCATTATGGTGGCTCCTGGAAATAAGGATGATTAAGTGCTTCATCGACACTGAGGCGGTCCTCCTGCAAAATATAAGTGTTGATGGAACAGGAGCACATCGAGGAAAAGGAAACAAAACAATAACAAAAGATTCAGCACCATGTCAGGAAGCCACTATTGTCCTATGTAGCTACCATTCTCTTTCTAATCAGAAGACCTTTTGAAAGAATTGAACAGTGGGTTTCAAGAAACTTACAGGATGCCACACCAGTAGCTGGCGTGCAAGTCGCAATGCCCATAAATTAGGAAAGCTGGGAGACATTAACAACATCAGGATTAATTAGATAAGAAAAGGGTAGTCTAAATATTCTGGGATGATAAAAAAATGTGGGCCAGAGAAAAAGCGGCACCCAATTTTAAGAGGATCTCTGATCTTCACTTGATGCGCAAATGATTCTTCAGAGCATTTCCATGAAGCTAACCCAAATTGACCCTTAAATAGAGTAAAAGAAAGCCATCATGAGTTAGCACGTAACCTCCTGGGAGTTTCAGCTATAGTAACTAATAATGACACAAATGCAAATGCAAATGCAGGCCAAAAGGCCAACGTTGCCGGAATCTGCTGATGCTGGCATAAGTTTGGATGATCTTGCCTGGGCAAGAGCTGGAATGGCCAGGCCCAGGCAGGTACCTTAACATTAAAATATTTAACAAAATCGCTTAAGTAATTAAGTTTGCTTCAGGATTTGTGCAGTCTTATAAAGAGGAGTATTGGAGCACTTCTCATGAAACAAAGCAACAATATGTTCATTTATCTCCCATTTTTTTAAAGAAGCGTCGAGATTGCACAGGATCATATCAGTTCAACTACAGGCTGAGTAGCAGATAATGGGGTTTCTCTGTACTGACCTGTTCTGAGCTTCCACTGCCATATTGTGTAGAAATCCCTGGGACTAAAATACACAACTCCATGTATGATCTCAACCTAACATCAGAACAGAAAAGGAATGTTACGCCAATCATTTTTACTCAAGAAGAATATTATCCATGGCTCTACCACTACACTGATACTGATGGTTTGAGAGGGCCCAAAATCAGATATTGTCAATGTGGCATGTCAACAAAGTGAAACACCAATGCACTTCCTATATGACAAGAATACAACAATTTAAAAGTTTTCAATAAGTGAGTTAAATTTCCACTAACAGTATGCCATCAATTTATTTTGTTTCCTAGAAAAGAAGGCATGGCCTTTATACGGTTTTTGTCCGTACTAATCTTTTGGGATAACCCAATAGCCATGAAGGATATTTGCAGTTTATATTAATCCATTAAATCTGAAATATCTTTGATGTCCTTGGGCGTGCAAAGAGAAGCAGAACTGCAGACTGCATCAACTTTGCTAATACAGATTTCACAGAGAGAAAACATCGTCTCACTTGTATGCAAGCTCCTTTGTTTGTTCACTCCAACCTTCAAGATGGTGATCCATCAAAACACGTGTACGGTCGCTTATCTGAAAAACATGGGGAGAACCCACTATCAATTCTAGCATGATAACTCCAACACTCCAGATATCATACCTGTAAATAGTTAAACAAAAACTTCAGTGAGTTGCAGTGCAGCTGTATACCAAACATACTAGCACATACCACCATTAGTAAAGCAAAAGAACTTGATAAAAGAGACATACTTCAGTCTTGCACTTTTTGATCCTTGAAACCAGTTTGAATTAAGGAGAGCCTCTGGAGGAGTGTACTCAAAAGTCTGTTCAGATCTGGAGTTGTAGTACAGGATTGAGTTAGAATGGATCCAAACAAGTTGTAGTACCATGCAACCCAAGTTAAATCTTGGTCAAGAACAAGCACATGGAAATGCTGTGAGGAAAGCTTTCTTCTATACAACATCTTGTTAGAAAACAAAATAACAGGCACATATTATTTCAAGTTCTTGAACTGGGTTTAGTCCTTGGCCATGCTGAGCTATAAAACCTATCAGGGAAGAAAACCACTCGAGTTGGCAAAGGAAGGACCTACTTTACAATGGACCACTAGCATGGGTGCGAATGGGATAGATGAATAGGAAAATGTAAAGACTTACTAAGAAATTCAGATAAGAGACCCTATAATTACTCCTGATCCTAAATCACATAATTATATAATTCAAATCAAGATCTTAATTTTATGCTCCAACCATATACTGAAGGGAAGGAAAGGAAAATTATCACACACCGACTAGGACCTGAACCATAAAGATGTTTCAATGTATAATCATCAATGGCGCTGCCGAAGTCAATCAGACGCCTGTGTACAAAAGGTTGTGCTTCATTAGTAACAGAAGAATCCAGCATGCTTCTTACAATTTTAAGACAGGCAAAGGAGAAGAGGTGGAGCTAGACTGAAAAATCATGGGATCATATAAGAATTTCCGATTTTCCATTGATCTTAGACATGTGATATAGGGTTCTTTGCAACATTCTGTGGGTGCTAATTGGCCCCACAGCTGCAAAAGTGCCTCAGCCACTAAAGTCAGCTACCCAACATTACCAACATTTCAGCAGCTAACTTATTGTAAAAAGAGAACATGTAACCATGTAAGTATAGAAAGAATTAATCTTACATGTTCAGCTTATTTTGCTTTGCTTCAGATGGAACCTCTCTTAGACATTTTCCAGTATCCACATCCTCAAAGCAAACGATCATGTTCTCTTCCATGGTGCAAAAAGAAGCAATGTTAACATCTTAGTTAATAGAAATTTTCTACAAACGAAAAGGATTAAAGAAGTACAGAAAATAAGGAAATAAAAGGCAACAATGCCATTTGTACCAGGTTTGATATCCCTGTGAGTGATATTACGATCATGACAAGCCTTCAGTCCCATCAGCTAGAGAAGAGAAAAATTGTAAGTAATATGCAAAATTAACAATAAGAAGTAACAAAGTTGCAGAACTATTGTTGCTCCTTTTATTTTTAGATTATTGATGACAGCTTAAATCTAGCAAGAGCTAAAAAACAATCAAAGTGAGAAGCGACTAAAACGCATGCATAGCACTTGGTTCACAGGAGAACCAGAGTCAGTGTAAACATACCAGCTGCCATAAGAGGTTCTGCATTTGATTTTGCCCAGCTTTTGTTGTCCTTAACCAATACCACCACTTTGATGGGTGCAGAACTTGAATATGTCTGACCCTCTCATTATTGTTGCCAGTGACTAACTTTGTTTCTTCAGCTGTATATATCAGTTTTGATAATGAGCGGCCTTCATTCTGGTACACAAGCCAAATTTCCCTTGATTCTGATTCAAAAGATTCTATAAACCTAGCCACATGCTTGAGTGGTTCTTCAGTAACTGACATGTTCCTTTCTAGAAGGATATCAGGATCTGATGGTATGTCCATTGAAAAGATAGTCGATGAAGATTCTGTCCTTAACAAACCTTCAAGAGTTCTGGAAGCATTTGAAAATAATTCCCCAAAGTATTTCTCCCGCAATCCACTCAAGTAAGCAGCATTTCCCCTCTCAACCTGCAGTTTCGAATCAAGTCTAAGATAGGATAATAAGACTCTTCTAGCATCAGTACTTGTTTTAAAAATAATAAAAAAATTATTTTACATATTTGCTTTGTGAATAACAGAATGCTCAAAATATAAAAAATGTTTGCTTTGTGAATAATAGAATTGCATAAAATATAACAGAGGTTCAGTATAGAACATTCCAGTGAGTTAAATGAATCAGAATCCATAAATAATTACTGCACACCTAACCTCACTTAGAATAAATCAGCTAAAGATAGTAGGATCACAAATAACCTAAATTGTAACAAATCCTAAACACGGTAGAACCCACATAAAACTTCAGGATTGGACTGCAACAGTCCATGATATCTGGGCACCTTCCCAGCTTCAGCCAAAAGTAGCTAAATCAGCTGAAATGCTAGTTTCTAAACTGAACATACCATTGAGTGCCCTTTTGGGTTCATCTGATTTTTCAGTCAGTTTTCTTTCATGGGACTACTCTTTCCCAAGAGGAGAAATGAATCCACCTTCACCACAACCCGTGTTTGTAACAGAGAAAAATAGAGAAAAATAGAGCTTATATTTCATGATCACGAGCACATTTGAAAGGTCACGGGACACAGTAGTTTTAAGTTTTCCAGGCAAGGGCTGAGGTAGTAAGCAAGGCAGCTTGCCCTAAAGCTAAAGGTTGCCGGCAAATGCTCCTCTAGTGCATGCATAAGGAGGCTCCGAGCTGCTAGATATAGGGGCACTTTTCAAGTTTACTAGTTACTACTGTTTAACCCTAATGCAGAAATGGGGCATGCAGAGGGAATATTACTGACATACAGATAGGTAGTTCATTGATGCATAAAAAATTTAAGTTACCATTATGCGCTTTAGTATGAACAAATCACCATCTACTGTGTCTGAGACATGATCTTCATCAGATGGCATTGTGTTTGAATTTGTGCAGTTATAAGAGTCTGATTTAGGTATAGTGGTAAAATGCCGAGGCTCTTTACGAAAATCTATATCTTCAGAGCAATTCCAGTGAAATGCCAACCAGACTTCACCATATGAACCACGATCGAATCTTCTCTTAAGCTTGTACCTGAGTATGTTTAAAAGAAAAGAAAATGACATTTTTGTGGATAAAACTTGAACTATTACCATGAAACTGCACACCAATCCTAGCAATGTAGTTGATAATCTCATCCACTACTTCATACAGAGATCATCATACACATTCCAGGGAAAGTGATTGCAAAGGACCATTCCAGTCCTCAGAGCTCACATCAACTACATCCCACCCTTGATCAGACCAATAAAACTTTCAAGAAGTAGTCCTATTTTACAGTTCACTCGAGGATAGTAGTTTCATAAATGTTACAATGAGACAATGGATAAAAAAAATTCTGCGTTGCAGTTTACCCCCCTAAACATGCTCTTTTATTTGGATAAGCAGCTAATGTTTTGCATAGCATCTGACAAGAAATCATTCCTACACTTGGAGCATGCAACCGCACAAATGTCAATATGTGCTCAAGGTTGGTAAACATAGAAAAAGTTGATATTCATTCAGCATAATTTAAGTGATAAGTCCAATGAACAACAAAAAACCTAAACTTTATAACATAATTAGGTGATAACCAGATAAGCTAAGTGTAAATTATGTAAAAAAGAAGGTACTAGAGGCCAACTAGCCAAGAACTTCCCCTCAAAATATGTATTCCGAATTTTCCTTGAGAAATGGAATGGTACCTGAAATCTATCTTGTTGCCAAAGGAGTGTGAACCATTTGAATTGGTTCCATTGTGAGGAAGGGAGTCAAGTAAACCAAAAAAATTTGCCACTGCTTCAGGACCATTGCACCGCCCCATTTCACCATCTTGATGACCAAGGTACAAGCAAAAATGTCTGTCCTTGTATTTTTCAAGATTACCTGTACACAAATGTAGAACGGAACAGCTGAAGTCATGAACAAGATAAAGACGCTATCAAACAAGTCAGGCATCACATCAGAACTCCACAGCCTTCTCAAGCAACCAATTCGTTTAACTGTTTCAAAAAGGTGCCCAGATAGGTGCTGGATGTCCCCCTAATATAGGTAAATGAAATATACTCAGTCTTGGAAGATGATTAAACAGTCAAGATTTTTTTGCAAAAAAAATAAACAGTTAGGATTGAATGATAAGCCATTCAAACAAGTAGGTCACACATTCCAACAAGCTAACCCCCACAGGAAAAAGGAACAGATGTAAGGATTTATTGCTGAAAAGATCTATCCATGACATGAGCATATAAAAACAGACAACTAACCATCAGAATACAAGGCAGTCTCAGCTGGTACGTGATTGAAGTCATGGGCTTCTTCACGCTGGTATGCTTCTGGTACCCTAAATATATAGTCCACATCTTCATCCAGACTCTCGGATAAGTAGAAACAACCGAGTGTCTTAAGTTTTGCTTCAACCTAATTTCAGAAGAAGCAATTGAACTCAAATAGCATCATCCAACTCATCATGAAAAGCAAAAACCGAACAAGAAGATATATGCTAAATGAAACAGACAATATCAATGAAGATACATTCACAATGAATAGTTGATTTATTTCTCACTTACCAAGAACCTCTGGAACTTTGTTGATGAACGCCTGAAATACTCCATGTCAATTACAGCTGAACTAGTGCCATCATCAGCTAGCCATATGAAAATACATGTAAGTGAAGACAAGTACAAGGAGTTCATGAACAATTGAATAACTCCATGCTAACAACGGATGAAAAGACTCCATCTACCCACATAAAAATACATGTAAATAAACTAGAGACATGACTTCAGATGAGAACTTGAACTCAATTTATGGTGTACTGTGTATAGTGAGATAGTCGGATGGGTAAGCCAAGGAGCAAGGACTAACAGATATTGGGGAAAAAAATAAAGCAGCAGGGCAGCAACAGAAGAGGAAAGCAACATAGAATCTGAATAAAAGAGATCCCAATTGCTATCCTGTTAGATTTGATATTCCTATTTAGGTTGTCGAGTATATTGTTAACAATTGGGAAATGAGTCAATTGACTACGGAGCACTATGTAAACTTTGATATGCAGAAAATGAACACTATTAGCAAATTGTTAGGGTCTTTTGCAACTACTCAAAATCAAATTGTATATAAGTGCAATTACATATGGAAATGCACAAACTATGGAGTAGTTACAATAAAATTAACAAGCACAGTAAATGATCAGTGAGACTACCAAACTTCAATTGGTATGGAATATTCTGTAATGGTGAAATAGATGTCTTGAGATTTCCTTCAAACTGAGACCAATCTTCTAACGTCGTACCGGCACTACTAGGTGGTCCCAATGGAACAACCACAGCAGCCACATTGTCTGTTGTGCCTTTCTGCAAAGCAACACGAACTACATAGTCTGCCAAATTATGTTGTGTGATAGCAGATGATCCTAAATCCTGGTTAATACGCAATTTCGCATGCAGCATCAGGTCACAAACATCTTGCATAGTCATTTTCTCAAAAATTCCATCAGACGACGCAACCAGAAAAGTGTCATTTTCTGACAGGATCTGCCACCCTGTCAATTCAGGTGTCGATATTACCCCATACCTGCAAGAACAATTAGAAGGATCAATTCAGCCAGTCCATACAACTCTACTAAATGGAGAAATAACTTCTTATATTCATCATTTGAGGAAATTCCACCTTAACATGGGACTAGCACTCTGCCACAGCCCTCAGGGGCAACTTAATCTATTTTCAATTAATGCCACAACATATAATGGTTAACAGGTAATTAAATATATTCCCTTAAATGAAATCACAATGGACAACATGTTCCCTCTTAACCAGCGTAGATAACATGAAGATGGGAAACCAGAACAGGATATCAAGCAGACACTGATCTTCTTGGCTGAGGGGCCAGTAGTGATTGGCATCCTCGAGTCAGTTTTTGATTTATTTTTTATCTAGTTTTCCTTGTATTGTCCGGAATTGGGGTTGGAGTTGGATAAGTTGCTATGAACTAGGGAACAATGGGTCATCTGTCTATGTGACAACTCCTCACCATGTTACCCATGTTCATCCCCATAGAGGTGGTGCAGATGTGCATGAGTTGCGGGAAACAGGCATATGCTGATACACACCTTCTGCCCTGCTGATCATTAAAAACTGAAGCACATGAGCAAGCTTTCATGTCACATTAACTTGTTTTAGTGTATTCGGTCATTTGTTCAGTTTAAGTCTCACATGGGTGCTAGCTAGTCAGTTCAAAAGTCTCCTTTTGGTTGGACATATCACATGTCATGGTAAACCTGATGCCAGTTGTGGCTTGGGATAGTTGCTTGCGCACCTTTTTTTTGGGTTTCCTCTAAGACCTGATGGTTTTGTATGAACTGCGAGCTTTAAATCAATCCATTATTAAAGATCCACCAGCCACAAAGTGACAGCAACATGCAGATCTATGACTAGTTTATTTTAAAAAACAATGTGAATACGTGGAAAGAAAAGTGGGGGAACAGGCAAGTGAGGCTGAGATGGAGAGAAGCTCAATAGATTGCATGTTAACCTTTTGAAAGGAAGGTCACCAATAGCTCTTGAGAGCGCTAGCTCACCATTAACACGGTGTACACCAGCCCACTCAATAACATAACCACCAGCAGCCTCCACGCGGCTTCTCTCATCTTCTCTATCAGGATGATGATCCTTGGTCAGCTCCCTTGCATGATACAGTGGTCCATCATAATTTTCCAAGGCAAATTCTTCATGATTGATTGGGTTTCTCCTTCTTCTCCGTTTCCCTGATACAATGCAAGCATTCATATTAGTATTTGTCCAAAGCGCTAGAACAAAGGCTAATAAGCAAATAGACATATGTAAAGCAAATATGACCTCGGATCATTTCTTCTTCCCTAAAAATAATGAAAAATTTGAGCATACTACTTTTCAGGATCTCCAATTCATGCATAATAAGCCAGTATTGGTTTTGAGTGGTTGGTGATTGCGACCTAGGAAATTATTATCCAGCAACCAAGCAGAAACTATTCCACCACAAGAAGAAAACTAGATATTACATGAGGGTAGCTAAGCAATGTCACCTTAAAGCCCATTTCACAAAAAATACGTGCAAGACCAGCTGGTAAAGTGAAACAAAATTATGTGACCTTAAGGCCTTATGGTAGAATATGATGCAGTGCTGGAGAGAACCTTGCACAGGAACAAGGTCACACTTATAAAAAGAAAAAGAATGCAGACAACATCGCAATATCCAAAAATAGCCTAAACGATAACTAAGGAATTATCAATGATATGATTTCTATGATGGTTTGACTTTGTACATCAAAGCCCCTGTGCACCTTTTTCGCCATGTTGTTACAGGAGTATAGTGAAATCATGTGATTTATGATGTAAATAGATACCATTAAAACAGGGATCTAAGGATGTCAAACAACATAAAAAATGGGTTGATATTTCAATGCAGGTAAGGGCTAATTGTACCCGGGTAACCTACATATCATTGAACAACTAAAACATCGAGAGATGGAAGGAAGAGAGGGATTGAATGAAAGCCACCAAAAACAAAAAAAAAGGAACCATCTAGCAGAGGTGAATACGTTTGAACTTTGAACAACAGAAGAAAGAAACCTAACTATTTCGACAGTGTGGATCATGTCCTTCTGAGCACAGAAAAGCTTTTGAATCTCCTACATTGGCAGCTATAATTTTTCCATCAACTATCAAGACCACAGTTGCCGTTGAACCAGACTCAAAATGTTTCTGCGAAGCTTCCTGCATTATACACACAGAAGAATCCTTTTCAGATGTATGAATCTGTGTAACAAAACTGAACTGTGCAGATGAAACATGAGACCTTCCTTGGAGAATGTTAAATCGACATCATGAACTGCCCTAGTTAATGATTCCTTCAGAATTTCCATGTGAAATGATCGGTCTAAAATAGCTGGCGATGTCCAACATGACCTGCAAGTTATCATCAGCGAGCAAGTTTGGTTACCCTGAAACCATGCTTGAATCATTCAAAAAATCATGCTATATATGAAAAAGAAAAAATAGCATCTGCAAAGAAAGACATACCCCTCTCTGTGGTTGGGTTGGTCATCCTTGTACAGATTGAATACATTGTTAAAGATAGCAACTTCCCTATATGTAAGTTTCCCAGTAGATTTTCTGAACATCATGGAGTATATACCGTCGAGAAGAAAATAAACATGGAGCAAGAAGTAATCCAGAAAAAGCTTGGAAGCCATCTCACTAGCCTCAGCTCCATTATGACCATCAAATATAGCAACCACTCCCACATCAACCTCTTTAATCCTCATCTGCTCTGTGTTATGTCAGTAAGTTAGCTACAGGCAACTTACAAACAAATAGAGTGCATGTTAAAGAGTAACGCGTATAAAATGCTTTTGAAAAAAATGAGATTCTATTAATATTAGTTGAGCACACAACAGCCATCTGCCATCCCATGGGATGACTGCATGAGGCCCTCACCACTGTTGCACAACCAGAAGCTGTAACCTCTGGGGTAGACTGGTCGGCATAAGGCATTTGAACAATTAATTCAGATTGACGAAATAAAATCTATGGTGCATTTCTCCACAGTAACTCAAGAAAACGCAGTGTGACTGTTCGACTCCCAGCTACGGTGACTATCTTTGCACGATAAACCTTGAGTACGCTCCTGGTGTTACTATCTTGCAATTAGCATCTAGTTAGCACTTCAGTGCTTTGCATACCACCAATCTCTCTGGAAACAATGTGAAGCAACATCACGCAATCACAAGCATACTGAACTACTGCCCAAACTACAACTCTAAAACACCATTTCAGCCTATACTTCTAGCTTGGGGCTCATGGCACATAACTGTGCTGTGCTGCAGCATACTAGGCTAAAACGATGACCCAGAAATTCACAGCTCAGTTCACAGAATCCCCAATTCAACCCAGTTCATGGAATCCCCCAGAATGAATCACTGGCTGATTTCGAGCACTAAAAATCGAAACTTGGTCGGTTCACGCTGCGGGGCAGGAGCTGGTACCTACGAAGGGGATGCGGACGCCGAGGGCGCAGACGGCGCGGTCCTCCTGGGACCGCCGGCGGCCGCGGTCGGCCGCCACGTGGCACCCCATCGGGGAGCTCCCGCCCCCTCCGCCATGCCCCTCGCCGGCGCCGGGCGGGGGCAGCGTCCAGCGCGGGCAGTGCGCGGACTGGAACACCGCCGGCGCGCCGCCCTCCCGGTACACGGCGAGGCACGTCGCCGACTCGGCCGCGCAGCGCGGGGGAGGCGCGAGGAGCGCGAGGAGGAGGAGGAGGAGGCCATGGACGGGCAAGGACATCAGCGAGTCGCCGCCGGCGAGGGTGGGAGGAGGGGATGATAACGGCGACTGAAAGAAAACAAGAAAAATCAGACGCCTGATAAATCTAACGCAACGGAAGTGCAGCCGTCTTGGACACCCTTCGCCCCTTCGGGATTTTCTCCTCCTTAGGGGCCGTTCGGTTGTGCCGGAACATTCCAGGATTTATTCCAACTGATGAAAGTTTATATAAATTTGTGAAGTAATCCGACTCGGAATTATTCCAAGCCATCATTCCGTGGTAAACGAACGCAGCCTTAATTTGTTAACGCGGCATGACCATTTCTTTTCTGAGTTCTGTCCCTGATGGTCTGATCACTCTGATGGAGTGATGGATGCACAAGCACGACACCGCTTCCGCATTGTCAATGCAATGCTTGCACAGCTAACTGTTTTTCCTGAAAATAAAGGTAAGCAAAGTTCTCTTGGGAAATAAAAAAAAAGCTCCACGTCTGCAACAGCAAGGTTTTCATTTCGGGAACGTAGAGGCCAGGTCCGTCATCTCTCGTCATCCTTGATGCTTGCTTCAGCACCAGAACAGGATAGATTCTGCCTCCAGATCGAAAAGGAAGTGACATCAGGTTTGGAATCCGTGGGCGACACAGATTGGGAAGCTTTCAGCTTTGCCTCCCCTCGGCGTCGGCTCCGTTCAGCAAAATCAAAGAAGAGGCGAGGGCTTGGTCGATTCTTTGGGTGAGAGAGATAGTAAAATGTAAACATGTTTGAAAGGGAAAAATTGAAAAATAAAATAAATAAAGGTCCCACCGAGACTTGAACTCGGGTTACTGGATTCAGAGTCCAATGTCCTAACCGCTAGACCATGGGACCTCAGCTGCCTGGTTAGCGGACCTTATTTTTTTTAAACTAAGCATACTTTGTCACGCTGGCAAGTCCTGCGGAGTCATAACCTCGAGTCGTTTGGTACCAGCGATAGCACAAAACTTGAACAAAAAAAACTGTAACGGATCCTTAACCTTCCACCGACAGTGCTCATTAACAAGCATGGAACTTTAAGCCCGGAACTGCACGCACGCAGCCCGTAGGCAGAGTAGCAGGTTCGCCCGCGCTTCAAAGTTCAAACCTCTGCAAAGAACCGGGAGTGACTCGAACAAGGAGCAGCTAGTTAACAATAAGTCATGAGGCGCCTGTAGCTCAGTGGATAGAGCGTCTGTTTCCTAAGCAGAAGGCCGTAGGTTCGACCCCTACCTGGCGCGTTTTTTTTTCTGCCACCCGTCTCCCATTTTTTTTACCCATTTCACCAGAACTGTATGGCAAGTAGGACATCATCACACGTGTCGGTTAAACACCCGTTCTCCGCTTTGAAATACATATAGTTCGGATTCTTATCTCACCTATTCTCCATATAAGAGTGGAAAAAAGAGGGTGAGAATATTAGGGTGGTGCTTGGGTTAGTTAGAGTCTTAAGATGTTATATGAAAACCGAATAAAGATATATAGCTATTCCATAATAGACGATTATGGGTTAGACTATAAAGAATCCAATTATTCATGTATTCCTATAATCCCATAATCCGGTCCCGACCAGCTAATAGCATATAATACTACTATATAATACTACTAGACTCAGTTTATGATGAATACACCTAGCGAGCTCGTTCATTTATTGCTCAAACTCTATGATAAAATTGATACAGAGTAGGTCCGATCATTTACAGGTTTGGATTAGGGCCAAAAATCCACTATTCTTTTGCTTTGATCCGAGCTCGACCAGACTCAACAAGAGCATGTGGCTAAGGTTCCGTTTGGATCCCACTGGCTAAAGCAAACTGACTAAACTTTAGTTACTTTAGGTCAAAACTCCTCTTTAGCCCACGAAGAGGAGTTAAAAGGAGCTAAAAGAGAACTTTGACCCGTGCTGCCCCTCATTATTGCTCCCTCTCTTCATGAACCCTCCTCCCTCTCGCCCGCTCGCTCTGTCTCGCCCTCCGCCAGCGCCCGCACCCATGGTCCTTCCCACGCCGCCACCAACGCCCTCGCTCCTCCCTATGCCACCACCGACGCCCTCGCTCCTCTCAACGCTGCCACCAACGCCCGCTCGCCCTCGCTTTTCCCTTGCCCTCTGCCCCCACCTCCGCCACCGCCACCGTTGGTCCCTCGCCAGCGCCAGCACCCACGCTCCTCCCCACACCGCCACCGACGCCCTCGCTCCTCTCCACGCCGGATCCACCATGGACAGGCAAGGGGGCGGGTACCATAACTTTTTTTTCTCAGGGGAGTTCTTCCTCGACGGCTTCCCACCTCAACGCTTCCGCCGCCGCCAACGATGAAGAGGATCTTGGAGTGTTCTCGCAGCAGCCGTGGTATCCTAGGTCTCAAATGGAGAACCTAGATCTGAATTCCATGAGCGACGGCTATCCCCATATTGGCTAGTACTCGGGGTTGCTGCAGTTAGATGGAGTTCCTAGCGTGGGAGGACGTCCTCCTATTGCGCCGGCGGCGGTAGCGGTAGATCCACCCGTGCATTGTTCCAGCCTCCTCGTTCGAGCGGTGGTGGTAGCAGATCCGGCCATGGAGGATGCCAGTCTGGGCGCTTAGGAGGTCGCCGCCCCAGGACGGTCAACAATGGAGCGGGAGCCGGCCGCTTGCCACAAGGATCCGCTCCCTACTTCTCTCCTCCAGGTGTGGGTGGTGGCGGCCGTGGAAGGCTGGCTGCTCTCCAAGGCCGTGGATCCACATCTGCCACGAACAGCTCCGTTCCTACAGAGGAATATGGAGAGCATTCGGTGGACGAGGAGAACCATTCGGTAAGATCATTAACTTCTCTTACAGATCCAATTCATCATTTGCTTTATAGTAAAATGTGGCGCTCAATTAGTTAGGTTGCTTGTAGATAATCTGTTATTTAGTTGTCGCTAATTTTTTTCCTTTACTAGAACCATTTTGACAAGGCCAATTGGACCGAAAAAAATACACACATATTATGTGAACTTGCTCTTGAACAAATTAGGGAAGGGAATTGCCATAATGGGCAGATGAAAAGTCGTGCTTACAAGGTGAGAGCCCAAAAATATTATGATCGGACTCACCTCAGGCATGATATCAAGCAATTGAAGAATAGATATACCCAAGGCAAAGTTATGTACACGTGGATCAATTGGTCCAATGGTGAATCTGGATTAGGCCGAAGAGATAATGGATGCATAATAGCAGATGATTCTTGGTGGGTCATAAACACACAGGTACTTATTCATCCAGTACACTAGTCTGTTCATATAGATTTAAATTTCAGAAAAAGTACACTTGTCTAATATGTGCCTAGATTTGAGCATTTCAGAAAAAGTATTCGGAGTGAAAGAAATTCATATGGGCTATGCCTACTTATCTTGATCATCTTGCTGAGATGTTCCATGGTACTACAATTGATGGAAGGTCTTCATGTATCCCTAGAGAAAGTGATGTCAGATCCGGGGCCACGGGATTGTGTATATAACGTAGTTTAAAGAGGTTTAAGAGATTAAGTCCATCTTATCTCTTATTTATCTCGTTTAAGTAGGAGATAGAGCTAACCGGTACAGAGGGAATCTACTCGAGATATGTTTTGGTACGGTTCCTTAGCTGGTGTTGGTTAGTATCTTTGTAACCCTGGCCTCTCGGATATATAAGGGAGGATACGGACCCCTCTCAAAACAAGATCTACAGATCAAACTACACCAAAGGCAATACAAACCACCATACAGGACGTAGGGTATTACGCACCTAGCGGCCCGAACCTGTGCTTTGTGTTCCTTGCACCTTCGAGTTCCTGATCTCGGCGTCTCCTCACCAAAACTTACCACCTTGGGTATATCCCTCGGTGGGCAGTCGGTAAAACACCGACAGCTGGCGCGCTAGGTAGGGGAGCGCATCGAAGATCCACCGGCGAGCTCGATGGCAACTTTCCAATTCTCCAGGTTAGTTCCCTCTCAGGGCACGACATTTGTTTTTGGCTCGTGGGTTTGCATCGCAGACGGTGCAGGCAACTTCCGTCGATTCCTCATCGACATGAAGCCAAAGATTTTCGCTGCGGATCCCCGCAGCGACCTCGACAAGTTCGTCGACGGGCTCGACGACTTGTCGACCCATGCTTCCGCAACAAAGATTGAGGTGGAGTCTGCTCCAGGCTCAACTTCATCTAGCATTATGGCAACTTCCCTTGGGTTGGATTCGTTCCAATCTAAGGATCCGCGTAACCGATCTCAACTCAGTTCACGCAACTTGGCCACTGATCTTCAGGGGGCCAAATTCTCCGAGTCTTTCTCTGCATTAGAGGAGGACCTGGATTCCCTGCTCCAACTTGGAGGGCCCGAAGCCACCGCATGTCGGGGGGCCTCGGGTAGTTTTGGCGCCAGTGATCTAATGATCACCTCCACACCCGAGGGGCGCTTCGTACATTGGAAGGGGATGAGGCTCTCCGATCTACTCGAGGCCAAGGCTCGACATGTGGCCCATCTCGAGCCTCTGCCTTTCCAGGAGGGTAGGCCGTTGGCTACTGTGGCAGAGGAGTCGACAGAACTAGTCGACATGAGCTCCGTTGAGCTCGCTTCCCGTCAGGTGCTAATGGCAGAAGAAGGCGAGGACGATGGGGATCTTCCCATCGTCGAATTTGAAGCAGTCTCCGAAGACGAGGTCATAGCCAACGCCGGCGACGAGAACGATGCCGATCGTGAGGCACGGAGGGCCAGGAACAGGGCCCGCACAATCCGGCGGTGAAGGCTCAACGAGCGCAGACGATCTATGCATCGCGAGCTTGATCTTGAGTTCACCACCGTAAGCGAACGAGGCTTCAGGACTCCGGTGGCCAACATCGCCAGGGTTACGACCATCCTCGAGCGCAGTAATGACCCGAACGTGCATCAAGCACTTCTTTACGCGCAGAGGGCCTAGATCCAGCTGGATCAGCATAACCTGGCGTCCACCATCAGGGATGAGCGCGTAGGCGAGAGCCGCAGCCGAACGGCTGGCGGACGTCCTCAACCTCAGCCCAGCCTCAACAATGACAACGCTCACGGGAGCCAGACCCCTTGCGGGAGGCAACAGCCACCTCCAGGGGGTAACCCGCGACAGGTCAACCATCGGCTTCCTCTAGAAGACCTGTGCCAGCACATCAATGAAGGCCGCGACGCGCGGTCCGTGATCTCCTCCAGGCGCAAGGTCCGCGAAGAAGTCGAAACCGAAGGTACTAACTGTAGCGACCGATTCCCAGCTTTCTCTGCACGTTTTAGCAGCTACAAGTACCCTGAGGGCTTCAAGCCGATCGGCATCACCAAGTACGACGGCAAGCAGGCTCCTCAGCAGTGGCTACGTTGCTACTCCACGGCCATTGAGGTCGCAGGGGGCTCGAACATCACCAAGGTCGTCTACTTCCCGATGGCTTTGGACCATGCGCCGCTCACGTGGCTGGATAGCCTAAGCAACAACTCCATCGACTCCTGGGAACGGCTCAAGAGGGTCTTCATCGACAACTTTCAGGGAGCGATTGCTCGCGCAGGTACTCATCAGGATCTTGCTCAGTGTAAGCAGGAACGTAACGAGCTCCTGCGGTCCTACACACGTCGCTTCTTCGACGTCCGCGCCACCATCGCGAACATCTTAGAGGACGACATCATCGACTGCTTCTACAACGGTATCACCGACCCAGGCATCTCCAGGGATTTTGGGCGGAATAGGCCGAAGACTGTTGCGGGCCTTCGTGATATGATGCACTTTTGGTCCGAGCAGGAGGAGAAGATGCGGGAGCGGTTCCCGCGGCGCCAAGATAGCAATCTAAGGCACCTAAACGACAACCGCAACGACAAAGACCAGCGGGACTATTCGGGTCCACCCCGAAAACGCAAGCCAGATGATCTCATCGCGGCTATGGATCGTCCCTCGCGGGGCAAGAAGTCGACAACGCAGGAAGAGTTCGAGAAGCTCCTACAGAAGAAGTGCCCATGGCATCCAGGTGCCAACCATGCGGCCATCGACTGCTACCATCTCCAGAGGACGTTCAGCAACTCTGGTGATGGTAAGAAGAATAAGAAGCCTGTGGACAAAGAACCTGAGGATGACGACCAAGAGGACCAAGGGCGCAACCCCAAGTTCCAGGACGCTTCGAAGACCGTCAACGTCATCTTCGGAGGTGATGGGGATTTCGGCTCCAGGTGGGACCGGAAGCTGCTTTTTCGGGAGATCATGTCCGTTGAGCCGGCAGTACCACGACCACTCCGTTGGTCGGAGGTCCCCATCTCATTCTCCCGCAACGACAAGTGGACGAGCTTTTCGGAGCCCGGCAAGTTCCCCCTGGTTCTAGATCCTGTGGTGGCAGAGGTCAGGCTCGCCAAGGTGCTTATCGATGGTGGGAGCGGTCTTAACCTCATCTTCGCCAGCACTCTGAGGAAGATGGGCCTGGACTTCAAGGACATGCTGGTTCCGAGCAAGTCCCCCTTCTACGGCATCGTCCCAGGTAACGCGGCACACCCACTTGGTACGATATTTCTCCGAGTCACCTTTGGCACGAGGGAGAACTACCGCACTGAATTCATCAAATTTTAAGTGGCTAACTTCGAATCTTCTTACCATGCAATATTGGGTCGTCCGGCACTTGCCAAGTTTATGGCAGTGCCACATTACGTTTATCTGCTTCTCAAGATGTCAGGACTCAGTGGAGTACTCACTCTCCGGGGCGACTTGAAGAAGTCGTATGATTGCAATCAGGAGGCGATCCAGTACGCTTCGACTACTCGTGTGCCAGATGCTTCGGGAGAAGTACTCGCGGCCGCGTAGCAGCTCTCTCAGTCTGGGCTGGAGATTCCTTCAAGAAAGGCCAGCAAGTCGAGCATCCAGTCGACAGATGACGTGGCCCTCAAGACGATCCAGCTCTAGGAGGGTGATCCATCTAAGATCGCCGTTGTCGGCGCGGGCTTAGGTAAGAAATAGGAACTCGCGCTCGTCAGTTTCCTACGGGCTAACTGTAAGCATCTAGGCCCTTAAGGTATGTTTCGGTGATTAATGACAACCATTATTGTGACTAATGAGTTTGTGCAGCTTTATAGATCATTATTGCTCATTTGGTTACATGTCAAAAGAGGCCCCTAATTTTCATTATTCAAAAAGGCGATCTCGGCATTCAACTCTATAACGTGTCAAGACTAAGGATCTTTCTAGTCCTAAGTGTCATAAGGTTGAGAAGGACACTTAGGTTAGTATAGGTTTTATAGTTTTGTAGTGATCGCACTATTAAGAGGGGTTTAGGCTTAGTAACTTGAGCATGGACATGGTCATTTGAAAATGGATGCACACAATGGTCACTCAGGTTTCCAGAAGCTCAAATAAGTGGATCTCAACTTATATCTCAAGAATATTTGGATTTCATTCAAGACTCAAGTCAGAAAAGGCAAAATCAGAAAAATCCTTATCACCGGATTAACCGACGCCTCAAGTTTTATATACGTCGGTTAAACGAGGTCAGCAGGTCTGGACAAGTCAATACACCGGTTAAAACGACGTTATTTGAAATTGGACGTCGGTGCAGTTGTCCAGAGACTCGGTTTTCAGTTGATCAGTGGACAACTACACTCACCGGTTAAACCGACGCTATTTGAATTTGGACGTCGGTGCAGTTGTCCAGGGACTTGGTATTTCTGTTGATCAATGGATGATTACACTCACCGGTTAAACCGATGCAACGACGGTTAATCTGCCCAAGCTGTAACGGCTAGTTTTCAGAAGTGGCAGTTTACATTCACCGGATAAACCGACGATGACTATTGGAGGGACGTCGGATTAACCGGCGCTACGCAGTTTTTCTGGCAGCTTTTTCTCCAACGGCTCTATTCGTGTGAGCTTCCTATATATACCCCTCCAATGGGTCATTCTACCACTCTTGGCACCAGGCAACATCCAAACACACATACTTTAGCCAAGAGCCACTTTGAGCTTCAACATTTCATACACTTGTTCATTCAATCATTCAAGAAGCAAGATTAAGGACTTGAGTAGAGAGAAGCTTGTGTGCATTCATTCTTTGTGATTGGTTCTTGCTCAAGTAAAGGCCTTAGCTTGTTACTCTTGGTGATTGGCATCACCTAGGCGATCTTGGTGATCGAGGTGATTCTCGCGGAGCTTGCCAAGGATTGTGGAAGCCCGGAGAAGAGATTTGTACGTGGCTTGATCTCCACCACACCGGGATGGTGAACGGAGACTCTTAGTGAGTGCCCTCGTCTTGGTGACTTGGGAGGTGACAATACTCTTTGTGAGTGTCACAACGTGGATTAGGGGTGTGTGCCAACACATCGATACCACGGGAAAAAATCCGGTTGTCCCTTGTCCACTTTACTTATTTCAAGCATTATCTTTCATGCAATTCATTCATGTGCTTGATTTAGGGATCACTAGTTAGCTCTACCTTGCTAGGCTTTATCTCTTTTCATCTTAACTAGCTTGTGTAGGTTGTTTAGTTATCCGGTTGGTGAATTGGAGCCTTTCTAGTTTTTGCATAGGTTAAGGTTGTTTTATCTTGTTTTAGAAATTGAAAAAGGCCCAATTCACCCCCCCTCTTGGTCCATCGATCCTTTCAATTGGTATCAGAGCCAGGTTGCTCATTTGGATCATTAGGCTTCACCGCCTAGAGCTATGGCCAAGATGGGTGGTTCGCCGCCTCACTTCGAGGGCAAGAACTTTGCCTATTGGAAAGTTCGCATGGCCGCATACCTTGATGCGATTGCCCCCGAAGTGTGGTTGGCAACTAAAGTCGGGTTCACCGGAGATCCCACCCCCGACCAATTAAAATGGAATGCTAGAGCTAGAAATGCAATTTTCGAAGCTATTAGTGAGGAGGTCTTTGCTAGAGTAAATGGCATGGACCTAGCAAGTGATATTTGGAAGGAACTCATTGAAATACATGAAGGTTCCACCAAAGTTCGTGAACAAAAATATCACTTGTTTAGAGCTAAGTATGATTCCTTCAAAATGCTAGCTCATGAAAATTGCAATGATATGTATTCTCGCTTGAATGTCATTGTCAAGGACATTAATGCACTTGAAATATCCAAAATTGACAGTGCATCCATCAACCGCAAGATCCTCATGCTCCTTCCGAAGCCCAAGTATAACATTATCAATGCTATGCTTCAAAAGGAGGATCTCGCCACAATGGAAGTAGGAGAACTTGTGGGAGAAATTCGCGCTCATGAAATGAGCATTCTTGGTATGACCGAAGAGCCAACTTCAAGCAAGTCAATTGCTCTAAAGACCAAGACAAACAAATCCCGCAAGCTCAAGATGGTCAAACAAGACTCAAGCTCAAGCAATGAAGAAGATGATCATCATGAGAGCTCATCCGATGTTGAAGATGATGGAGAGCTTGCTCTCATGATGAGAAAGTTCACACGCTTGAATGAGAAGATCAATAAAAAGGGCTTCAACTTTGACTCCAAGAAGGGAATGTTCCGGCCAATGGATGTCAAAAACAAGATTTGCTACAATTGTGGCGAAAAAGGACACATCCGTCCAAATTGCCCCAAGCCGGACAAAAGAAGCAAGGACAACAAGAGTAAGCATCGCCATGATTCAAGCGATGATGAAAAAGAGGAGAGGAAAAACAAAAACAAGAGATTTGGGAAGAAGAAGACCCATGACAAGAAGACCAAGCTCTTCCCGAAGAAGAAAGGGCATACCAAGAAAAGTTTCTTGGTGGAGAAACAAGAATGGGTGACCGATGTCTCATCAAGCGAAGACTCAAGTGATGAAGAAGACATTGTCACCATCGCCCTCACCAATGAAGAACCATCTCTACCTCCGCCTCCTATGTGCCTCATGGCAAAAGGTAACACCAAGGTATGTGAGGTAGATAATGAAGATGATAGTGATGAAGAGCTTGATCCAAATGAATTTACTAACCTCATCAATGAGTATACATCCGTCATCAAGAGGGAAAAGGGCAAAGTTAAAGTTCTTGAGAGCACTCATGCCAAGTTAGAGCTTGCCCACTCCGACTTACTTAGTAAGTACAATGACTTGCTCAAAAAGCACAATGAGTCACTTGTACTTGCTAAGCAAGTTGAAGAGAGCCACAAAAAGCTCAAACAAGAGCATAGGGAGTTGGCTCACAAGTATCAAGAACTTGAATTTGCTTATGAAGTAATTGACCCAAGTCTTGAGAAAGTTGTTAATGAAAAGGTCAATGCTTCTACTTCATGTGATGACCTACTCATTGATGCATATGCCACTAATGTTGTGCCCAAGCTTGGCTCTTCTAGGGAAAAGGAATTGATGGATCAAGTGGCAAGCCTCAAGAGTAGTGTGGAGAAACTCTCAAGGGGAGAATACATCCACAAGGAGATTCTCTTCAACAATGCCCGTGACTATGGTAAGAGAGGTCTTGGTTCATTTCCGGAGCCAAACATGGCTACAACTCCTTCTCCGGAGATCAAGACAAGCTTCATCAAGGAAGTTGGCTCATATTGCCAACATTGCCAAGTCACCGGGCACCACACTAGGGAGTGCACTTTACCATCACGTCCTCTTCCTAAATTACCCAAGAATTACTCATCAATGTTTCAAAATAATCATTTTCTCTTGAGTAAAGTGAAGGGCAAGGTGAAGGCCAAGTTCATTGGCAAAATTGCTAAGGAGTCGAAGAAGAAGCTCCCCAAGCAACTTTGGGTCCCAAAAGCTCTTGTCACACATGTGCAAGGCCCAAAGCTTGTTTGGGTTCCGAAAACTCAAAAATAAATTCTCATGTGTGTAGGTGAACTACAAAGCCGGTGGAAAACATTGGGTACTTGATAGCGGTTGCTCTCAACACATGACCGGCAATGATAGCATGTTCACCTCACTTGAAGACCCCGGCGATCATGAACATGTCACCTATGGTGATAACTCTAAGGGGAAAGTCTTAGATTTGGGTAGAATTGCAATTTCAAAAGATTTATTCATTTCAAATGTTTTGTTTGTAGAAGCACTTAGTTTTAACCTCATTTCTATTGCACAATTGTGTGATCTTGGACTAACGTGTGCCTTTGACAAGAATGGTGTTGTAGTGACTCATGAAAAAGACAAGTCATTGGTATTCACGGGGTTTAGGCATGGCAATATCTATTTGGTGGATTTCTCTTCGAAGCAAACAAGCACCATGACTTGCCTCTTCACCAAGTCATCTCTTGGGTGGCTTTGGCACAGAAGAATTGCTCATATTGGCATGAGCAACCTCAAGAAAGCCCACAAGAGAGGGATGATCACCGGCATAAAGGACGTCACTTTTGACAAGAACAAGCTATGCAAAGCATGTCAAGCCGGAAAACAAGTTGCAACTCATCATCCTATCAAGACGATGTTGTCTACCTCCAAGCCGCTCGAGCTACTTCACATGGATCTCTTTGGTCCAACTTCATACAAGAGCATTGGTGGTAACCTCTATTGCCTAGTAATTGTTGATGATTTTTCACGTTACACTTGGGTCATGTTTCTAGGCGATAAGGGTGAAACTCCGGAAATCTTCAAGTCATTTGCAAGAAAAGCTCAAAGGGAATGTAATTCCCCAATCGTGAAGATTCGGAGTGACAACGGCACCGAGTTCAAAAATATGAAGATTGAAGAATGGTGCGATGAAGAAGGAGTCAAACATGAGTTTTCCGCCACCTACACGCCACAACAAAATGGTGTGGTGGAAAGAAAGAACAAGACACTCATCACCCTAGCAAGAGCAATGTTGGATGATTATGGCACGTCCGAGAAGTTTTGGGCGGAAGCAATCAACACGGCGTGTCATGCATCCAACCGAGTGTATCCTCACCGACTCCTCAAGAAAACTCCATATGAGCTCATCACCGGGAGGAAACCAAATATATCATACTTTCGAGTCTTTGGTTGCAAATGCTTCATTTATAAGAAGAAAAGGCTCGGTAAGTTTGAAAGTAGATGTGATGAAGGTTTCTTTCTTGGTTATGCGTCAAACTCCAAAGCATATAGAGTATTCAATCAAAACTCCGGGTTAGTTGAAGAAACATGTGATGTGGAGTTTGATGAATCTAATGGCTCCCAAGAGGAGGTTGTTGGCTATGAAAATGTAGGGGATGAAGAGATTGAAGAAGCCTTGAAGAAGATGTCCATTGGGGATATCAAGCCGGAAGAGGTGCATGAAGGCAATGATCAAGGGGGAGGACCTTCCTCATCTACACCAAGCACCTCCACGGTATCTCAAGCACACTCCTAGCATAGGCTTGTGGTACCCCAAAGGCGCTAGCTTAGATCTCTTGGGATACTCGGATTCGGATTTTGCCGGAAGCCGTGTCGATCGCAAGAGTACCTCCGGGGGTTGTCACTTGCTTGGGCGTTCTCTAGTTTCTTGGTCGAGTAAGAAGCAAAATTCCGTGGCTTTGTCCACCGCGGAAGCAGAATATATAGCTGCCGGTGCATGTTGTGCCCAAATTCTATATATGAAGCAAACCCTCTTGGACTTTGGTGTGAAACTAGGAAGAATACCACTCCTTTGTGACAATGAAAGTGCCGTAAAAATTGCCAAGAATCCGGTTCAACACTCTCGCACAAAGCATATTGATATTCGCCATCACTTCTTGCGTGATCACGAAGCCAAGGGGGACATTTCCCTTCAAGGTGTGAGATCCGAGGAGCAATTGGCGGATATTTTCACAAAACCTTTAGACGAGAGTACCTTTGTTAGGCTAAGAAATGAGCTAAATGTGTTAGATGCGGCAAACGTCATGTAAGTTGCCATGTCATATAGAAAAATGCATACATATAGGACACTTGTCTAACCATGGTAAGATAGTGATGAGCAAGGGTTTAGCTAGAGGTGGTGGTCCACTTGTTTTCCTCTAGGCTTGTAGAAAGGCTCATCATGATGAAGCTTTCCGTGGGATCAAACTTGACAAGTAGATCTTAAATTCTCTCTATGCATTTCTTGTCAAATAGTTGTGCATCTCATGTTTACCTTTCTTTCGCATGTGTTTGTAATTTGCATTATCATTGCATGCGAAAAAGTCACAAAGGAGATCACTTGATGAAAATGAGACTTGTTTTACGTGAAAGATCTTAATTCATGAAAAGTGAAAAGAGTAAAGTGTTAGGTGCGTTATTGCCTAGTGAGCAATGCCATTGTGAGTTTGAAGCTTTCCTCCTTCAATATTCTTATGACATGGCTCATACATTTTAAATTGGCGCTTTGTCTCTCTTGCGACTTATCCTTGATTTTGAAAAGAAAAACTATTTAAGTTATTAAGCTATCCTATTTTGAGGGGTAAAGTCGCCTATGCAAGTCCATTAACTTGAGTTTAGTTGAATCTTATAAGTTCATTGGATTTAGCATAGAAAAGTGAGCTGAGAGAGGGTTTTTGGGTTCACCGGTTAAACCGACGTTCAATGGATCTATACCCATCGGTTTAACCGGCGTTACTAAGTGTCAGCCACAGCTCAGTCATTTCAGGCGTTCAACCGGCGTATACAAAATTTGCAGCATCGGATCAACCGATGAACAGAACACGACTTTGACCTGAAAATCAACTGTTATTTGCATCGTTCAACCGACGAGTTCACATTTCAAATCATCGGTTCAACCGGCGTACAGACACAGATTTGGCAGGGTTTCTGGTAAATTACACCGACGCGATCAACCGGTGTTCAAAACCTAAGCGTCGGATCAACCGACGATAAGAAAAATTGCGGGGTCCACATGTCATATTTCTCTCTTGCCCGCCAGCGTCTCCTCACACGCTTTCGTTTCCCGCTCGACCCCTCGCCTTCGCCCTCGCTCCTGTCACCGCCGCCGCCGTCCGCCGCTTTGCGCCGCCCGCACGCGCCGCCGCTCGCCGTCCGTGCGCCGCCGTCCGCGCGTCTTCCACCGTCGCACCCGCACATCCTGCACGCCGCCGCCGTCACCCGCCGCCCGCGCGCACGCGCACCGCCCCTCACTTGCGCCCGTGCGCCCTCGCGCCGCCGCCGCCTTCCACCGCGCGCCCAGCCGCGCACGTGCACCACCAGCACTGCCTCCGCGCCGTCACACCGCCACCCGCGCGCACGCGCTCCACCGCTCTCACGCCTGCGCCCGAGCGCTGCTCACGCACTGTGTCACCACCACTGCCGCTTTCCACGCTGTGCCACCCACGCATCACCGCGTCGCCCGCTTGCCACCGCATCGTCGCGTCCGTGTTACTCACTGTGTCGAGATGGGTCGTGACAAGAGGAAGGGGAAGGAGATAGTTGTCGAGGAGCCCGCTCGCAAGCGGACTCGCGCAGCGAGAGAGGCCGAGAGGGCCGAGATGGTGGCTAAGGCCGCCGAGGAGCAGGCGTCTGGCCGTGCTCGTCCGTTCGCGATCAGGGATCCAGCAGCCAGGGGCAGAGGCAGAGGCAGAGGAATGGGCCGAGTCAGAGGTGCCAGGGCCACCAGAGCCGCAGCAGCAGCAGCAGAGTCAGCGCAGTCACTCTCAGCGGCAGAGTCCGATTCAGCTTCAGAGTCAGAGCAGTCAGAGCAGTCTCAGGGGCAGGCTACACCTCAGTCACCAGCTCTACGACGTTCTGGCCGCACCCGGCAGACGTCCCCCGCAGAGGAGACTTCACCTGCGACCGAGCGTCGCACCGGACCTAGGACGCGAGGAGGCCACCAGCCTCAGGAGCCTCGCAGGTCCACCGCAGCAGCAGCAGCAGCTAGACGAGCCGAGGCCCTAGCGGCCGAGCGCGCAGTGTTCCGCATGGACACTGTCGTGCGTCTGGAGCCAGGTGTGCTGCTCCAGAACTTGACCAAGGCCAATGCGGCGAAGGTCAAGAGGCTCAGGTGGAGTGTACAGGAGGAGGAGTGGTTTCCCGTGACACGAGACAGCCGGGTCGATCGCAGATTCTGGACACTTCTTCAGGCCAGTTTCTACGAGACCTACCAGAGGCGGGGCCACAGGATTTTCCCTCACCGAGTACTGGACTGGGTTTCACTGAGGACAGCTGCAGGGGGAGCTGATGTCCGCGAGCACTTCGACCACTTCAGAGGTCTGCCCAGGTTGCTCTCGATTGAGAGGAACAGATATATTGAGGACTGGGTCAGAGTTTTCTACGCCACAGCTTGGATTGCCCCAGAGCGCAGAGCAGTTCACTTCATGTTTGGGGGGCAGGTGTTTGGGTTGTCCAGAGCGACACTCGCAGGGATTCTAGGAGTTGACCTGGTTGACGTCTCCCTGCACGAGATGGTATACGGTGATGCAGATCCACCTCGCAGGGCCATGATTGGCGGGATTGCACCTTCTCACGAGGCGATCTCACAGTGCTTCCGCCAGCCCTTCCCGGCTTCCTACGCCAGGGTTCCTAGCCTGCTGACCCCAGAGGCTTACGCAGTTCACATGGCACTCCGGAGGACTTTGCTCCCGAGGAGTGGCTACCCAGAGGGGTTCACTGGTCTGCAGCAGCTGCTACTACTTCACATCCTCACTCACGAGCCGTTCGATATTGTTGATTTTATTCTGGCAGAGATCGAGGATGTTATCACTGACGGGATGGGCGTAGTACGACAGTTTCCTTATGCTCACTGGATCAGTTTCATTTGCTCCATGATAGTGCCAGCTGAGTCACCCGTCAGTGCAGTCTTCAGACAGGACGAGGTTCCCTGGTTCCCCGTCTACCGCCCGACAGCACCCTCTGACAGGAGGAGAGGGAGACAGGCAGATCGTGCTGCCATGGCACGACTCTCACCCGAGGTACAGGCCCGAGTGGCCCAGGAGGACGAGGCATTACTTGCTGCAGAGGCACAGCTTCCCGGGGGAGATGATGAGATTCATTGGTCAGACCTAGAGTCAGACTCCTCCGAGGACGAGGAATACTTCCCTGCACCTGCTCCAGCTAGCCATGATCACGAGGCAGGAGGTTCAGGAGAGCCAGCTCCAGTGACAGCTGCTGCTACTACAGTCTCAGAGTCCCAGGTGTCTCAGCCGTCTGAGCTCACCGCACTTCTACAGCAGCTGGTCACACAGCAGAGAGAGGATCGTCGAGCCCAGGAGGAGGCCAGGAGAGCCCATGAGGCCCAGCTTGCACAGATTCAGAGGGAGGCCGCCCGAGAGCGAGCTGCTACAGAGGAGCGTTTCGTCGGCCTTATTGACAGAGTCTCTCAGAGGACGGACGCTCAGTTTCAGCAGATGCAGCAGGGCATGATGGCGATGTTCGGGATGATTTCACAGCTATACTCTCACACCGGACTCGCCCCTCAGCAGCCAGGACAGTCAGGCCTTCAGGGCGCCGGAGCACCACCACTCGCAGTTACACCAGCTCCGGCCTCCACTGCTCCAGCTTCCTCCGCGACCCCAGAGATTATGTTCTCATTGTCAGCACTTCTAGGGTCTGCGAGTCGTCCCCTCTTCTCTCCACTGCCTGCGACCTCACTCTTCCAGGAGTCACCCTCTGCAGTGCAGTCAGTTGGCCTCCCCGCAGTACCACAGCCACTACCTTCAGGGGGAGGCGGAGAGGTGTCCTTACTTCAGCAGTCGTCACAGCCGGCAGCATCAGCACTCACCACTTCAGATGTTGACACATCTTCTGCTGAGCCGGCTACTACTTCCACGGACCCTCTCCCAGGCAGTGCTAGCACCAGGGCCTCGACGACAGCCTCGACGACAGCCACACCTCCCGTCAGCTCAGCACCAGCAGGCCCTTCAGATCAGCAGCTACCGTCAGTCACTGAGGATCCACCATCTGACGACGACGACGATGATGATGACCCGGATCGCTTCCTCGCCGTCCCGCGGCACCCGGATCAGTAGCTAGCCTTTTTGTGCTTTGATGCCAAAGGGGGAGAGGGAGTCAGGGGGAGGGTAGCTTTAGAGAGAGCTCGATCAGGACTTTGCTGTCTCTTATTGTATTATATATTGTCTTATGTTTGGTTTTAGTTCATGGATATGTACATTTGTCATTTGAGCATGCTGAGCTTTTGAGACATATCTATGGATTTCGTTTAAGCCTTTGAGCTCTTTGGTTCCTTTCTTTCGAGTTTGCCTGTGTTTATTCTTGCCATATCCTTCTCGCTCTCTCGTTATTTATGTCAGTGTTGTCATCAATCACCAAAAAGGGGGAGATTGTAAGCATCTAGGCCCTTAAGGTATGTTTCGGTGATTAATGACAACCATTATTGTGACTAATGAGTTTGTGCAGCTTTATAGATCATTATTGCTCATTTGGTTACATGTCAAAAGAGGCCCCTAATTTTCATTATTCAAAAAGGCGATCTCGGCATTCAACTCTATAACGTGTCAAGACTAAGGATCTTTCTAGTCCTAAGTGTCATAAGGTTGAGAAGGACACTTAGGTTAGTATAGGTTTTATAGTTTTGTAGTGATCGCACTATTAAGAGGGGTTTAGGCTTAGTAACTTGAGCATGGACATGGTCATTTGAAAATGGATGCACACAATGGTCACTCAGGTTTCCAGAAGCTCAAATAAGTGGATCTCAACTTATATCTCAAGAATATTTGGATTTCATTCAAGACTCAAGTCAGAAAAGGCAAAATCAGAAAAATCCTTATCACCGGATTAACCGACGCCTCAAGTTTTATATACGTCGGTTAAACGAGGTCAGCAGGTCTGGACAAGTCAATACACCGGTTAAAACGACGTTATTTGAAATTGGACGTCGGTGCAGTTGTCCAGAGACTCGGTTTTCAGTTGATCAGTGGACAACTACACTCACCGGTTAAACCGACGCTATTTGAATTTGGACGTCAGTGCAGTTGTCCAGTGACTTGGTATTTCTGTTGATCAATGGATGATTACACTCACCGGTTAAACCGATGCAACGACGGTTAATCTGCCCAAGCTGTAACGGCTAGTTTTCAGAAGTGGCAGTTTACATTCACCGGATAAACCGACGATGACTATTGGAGGGACGTCGGATTAACCGGCGCTACGCAGTTTTTCTGGCAGCTTTTTCTCCAACGGCTCTATTCGTGTGAGCTGCCTATATATACCCCTCCAATGGGTCATTCTACCACTCTTGGCACCAGGCAACATCCAAACACACATACTTTAGCCAAGAGCCACTTTGAGCTTCAACATTTCATACACTTGTTCATTCAATCATTCAAGAAGCAAGATTAAGGACTTGAGTAGAGAGAAGCTTGTGTGCATTCATTCTTTGTGATTGGTTCTTGCTCAAGTAAAGGCCTTAGCTTGTTACTCTTGGTGATTGGCATCACCTAGGCGATCTTGGTGATCGAGGTGATTCTCGCGGAGCTTGCCAAGGATTGTGGAAGCCCGGAGAAGAGATTTGTACGTGGCTTGATCTCCACCACACCGGGATGGTGAACGGAGACTCTTAGTGAGTGCCCTCGTCTTGGTGACTTGGGAGGTGACAATACTCTTTGTGAGTGTCACAACGTGGATTAGGGGTGTGTGCCAACACATCGATACCACGGGAAAAAATCCGGTTGTCCCTTGTCCACTTTACTTATTTCAAGCATTATCTTTCATGCAATTCATTCATGTGCTTGATTTAGGGATCACTAGTTAGCTCTACCTTGCTAGGCTTTATCTCTTTTCATCTTAACTAGCTTGTGTAGGTTGTTTAGTTATCCGGTTGGTGAATTGGAGCCTTTCTAGTTTTTGCATAGGTTAAGGTTGTTTTATCTTGTTTTAGAAATTGAAAAAGGCCCAATTCACCCCCCCTCTTGGTCCATCGATCCTTTCACTAACCAAGATATATTCGCATGGAAACTAGCGGATATGCCAGGGGTGCCCAGGGAGCTGATCGAGCATAGTCTGAATGTACACCCAAAGGCTGTGCCGAAAAAGCAACGCCTGCGAAGGTTTGCCCACGACAAGCGTGAGGCGATTAAGCGGAAAATAGCTAAACTTCTTGGGGCTGGATTCATTAAAGAAGTAATCCATCCAGAGTGGGTAGCTAATCCCGTTCTTATAAGAAAAAAGAATAATGAATGGAGAATGTGTGTCGACTATACTGAGCTCAACAAACACTGTCCCAAAGATCACTTTGGGCTCCCGCGCATTGACCAAGTTGTCGACTCGACGGCTGGTTGTGTCCTTCTTTGTTTCCTTGATTGCTATTCAGGATATCATCAGATTGTGCTCAAGGAGGAGGACCAAATCAAGACAGCGTTCATCACCTCGTATGGGACATATGCCTACAAAACCATGTCCTTCGGGTTGAAAAACGCAGGAGCAACATATCAGCGTGCGATCCAGATGTGCTTCACGGATCAGCTGCATCGAAACGTTGAGGCCTATGTGGATGACGTGGTCATCAAGATCAGGGATTCCGATGACTTGATCGCAGATTTGGAAGAAATGTTCAGCAGTCTGCGTAGATTTTGGTGGAAGCTCAACCCAACCAAGTGCGTTTTTGGAGTACCTTCAGAGAAATTGCTTGGGTTCATCGTCAGCAATCGGGGCATCGAAGCCAACCCTGTAAAGATTTCGGCCATTACTGATATGGGGGCTCCGGCCACAATTAAGGATGTGCAGAAGCTAACAGATTGTATGGCAGCCCTGAATAGGTTCATCTCCCAACTCGGGGAGAGAGGACTACCCTTCTTCAAGCTCCTGAAACGCCAAGATAAGTTCCAATAGACGGAGGAGGCCGAGCGGGCTCTGCAAGATCTGAAACATCACCTTCAGTCTCCTCCGATCCTTACAGCACCATTGCCGGGGGAAGATCTACTACTTTACATCGCGGCAACAACTCATGTTGTCAGCAGTGCTATTGTAGTCGAGCGAGGCGAGGAAGGCCATGCATTTGGAGTGCAGAGGCCTGTCTACTTCATCAGTGAGGTACTCTCCGAATCCAAGATACGATACCCCGTCGTTCAAAAGCTTTTATATGCAATTCTAATTGCATCAAGAAAGCTGCGCCATTATTTCGACGAGTACAAAATCACTGTGATTACGGATTTCCCGCTGGTGGATATTCTTCATAATCAAGATGCCACGGGGCGTATATCAAAGTGGGCAGTGGAACTGGGGGCTTTGTCAATCGACTTCATGCCACGCACTGCAATCAAGTCTCAAGCTCTAGTCGATTTCATAGCTGAATGGAGGGAGAATCAAGTCCTAACTCCAGTCGACAAGCCAAAGCACTGGACCATGTACTTTGATGGGTCCCTCAAGCTCGATGGCGGCGGCGCCGGAGTTTTTCTTATTTCTCCACGAGGTGAACAATTGAAGTATGTCCTTCAGATCCTGTAGGAGGTATCCAACAATGAAGCCGAGTATGAAGCATTGCTTCACGGGCTTCATTTGGTGATATCACTAGGGATCAAATGACTACTTGTCTATGTCGATTGTCTTCTTGTTGTTCAGCAAGTCAACAAAGAGTGGGACTGCAACAAGGAGACGATGGACGCCTATGTGCAGGAAGTGCGCAAGTTGGAAAACAAATTTTCCGGCTTGGAGGTTCATCATGTGCTACGAGAGCACAATGTTGGCGCAGACATTTTATCCAAGCTGGGGTCAACTCGTGCTCAGGTTCCACCGGGAGTCTTTGTCCAGGAGCTCAAGCAGCCATCCATCAAATCTCCTCCATAGGTAACCATCGATGCGGGTCCCCAACAACCCGATCGAGAGGTTATGGCACTGCGGGAGGATTGGAGAGAGGCTTTTATCGACTTCATCCGAGATCAAAGGCTACCGGCAGGAATTGACGCCAGGAGCGTAGAGGCGGCACGCATCATGCACAGAAGTAAGGGTTTTGTCTTAGTCGACAACAAGCTCTACCGGCGTGGTGCCCATTCAGGTGTTCTCATGAAGTGCGTCACAAAGGAAGATGGCTACGACATACTGTGGGAGATCCACGAGGGTGTCTGCGGCAACCACGCAGCTTCAAGAATGTTGGTGGGGAAAGCATATAGGGCCGGTTTTTGGTGGCCCACTGCAGTATCCGATGCGGAGGATCTCGTGCGCAGGTGCCAAAACTGTCAATTCTTCGGCAAGCAGTCTCATGTTCCAGCCCACGGCCTCATCACCATACCGCCATCCTAGCCCTTTGCTTGTTGGAGCCTTGATATGATTGGGCCCTTCACAACGGCGCCAGGCGGTTTCACCCATGTGTTGGTGGCTATCGACAAGTTTACCAAGTGGATCGAGTACAAGCCGATAGCCAAGCTTACACCAGATCGGGTTGTTGATTTCATCTCTGATATCTGGCATCACTTCGGCTTCCCGAATACCATCATCACAGACTTGGGATCAAATTTCACGGCCAACTAGTTCTGGGAGTTCTGTAAAAATGCATGCATCGAGGTTAAATATGTCTCTGTTGCACACCTAAGGGCCAATGGACAAGTCGAAAGGGCGAACGGCATGATAATTGAGGGCCTCAAGAAGAGACTCTATGATGAATACAGCAAGAAGGGAGGCAAATGGATATACGAGCTGCCACATGTCGTCTGGGGGCTTCGGACTCAGTCGTCCAAAGCCACATGGCAAACTCCGTTTTTTCTCGTGTACGGATCTGAAACTATCTTGCCGGCCGACATCATGTGGAAATCCCCAAGGGTTAAAATGTACAACGAAGGCGAGGCGGACGAGGCGAGGCAATTAGAGCTCGATTCTGTTGAGGAGGCTCGCTGCACCGCTCTTGTTCAATATGCTCGATACCTGCAGGGGATTCGGCGGTATCACGATCGCAACGTGAAGGAGCGGTCATTCAGCATAGGCGACTTGGTCCTACGTCGCATCCAAGATGAGTCCGGCCTACACAAGCTCAACTCAAGGTGGGAGGGTCCGTTCGTCGTCAAGCAGGTTACAAGGCCAGGGTCATATCGACTAGAATACCCTGATGGCCAAGATATCCCGAACTCTTGGAACATCCAGAACCTGCGCAAGTTCTACCCATGAGAAGATGTCCGGGGATAGCTGAATCTCCGAGCGCCTAGGCAGTCTTTTTCCTCGAATCAATTTGGAGGCCATATGCCACAAGATTCGGGTTGTACATCTCTTCATGAACATACGGAGGCTACGACCACGTGCAACATTTATATAAATTGACTCCTTGTCATGAATTTTATGGAGGCCACGGCCACGTTCATATCTTATCGACTTCTTGTTTTGACTGAAGCCTCGGCTCCGTTCTTACCTTCTACAAATCGACTTCCGCCACGACCTTGAATGGTCGCTCACTACTGCATTTATCCCAACAAAATCGATCCGTTCGATTGGTTTATACCCAGTTTGTTGGATGGGCTCACATGACGAGCTACCTTGACTACATCCTGAGTCGTTGCACTCAGGGTAGTTTCATATTTTGCCTTACACACGGCAGACCCGCGGCGATGCCTGCGTTTGCTCCCAACGAGTTTGATCCACTTATTCGGTTCCTACTAAATTCGTGGAGCGCGCTCATATGAGGAGCGACCTCGACTACATCCAGAGTCGATGCACTCGGAGTAGTTCTGTTTTTCTGCCTTACGCACGGCAATCTCGCAACGGTGCTTGCATTCTTTCCTAACAGTTTAGACCCGCTCGAATGGGTTGTCGCTAAATTGTTAGATGAGTTCCTACTTGGAGCTATGGCTACCTTCAGGGTCGCTGCACCCGGGGTAGTGTCTACTACTTAGCCTTTAAGCCTGGATTCCAATTCAGCCAAGGCACACACACAAGTAGAGACATCAAATACAGGGGAATGAGCACTTGTCTCTTACACCCTAATCCTGCAGTACACTTTGAACTATTTGTTCTGATACAGGTTGGGCTTTTTGGAGGTATCGGTCGAATTGATCCTCGGTGCAATCCATAGCCATGTCCTGAGCAAATATCTCTAGTCGCGCGTCCGATAAAAAAGACTTCACAATTGCAAGGGCGTTGCTGACGCACGCGACCGGAGCCTCTGTGAGGAATTTGAGCACTTTCTTCGGGGCTTCGCGGAGTCGCTCTAGCAGGGGCCACAGGCTCGCTTCGCTTTCTTCTAGGGGATCCACCATGTCCACCAGCCCCCGGGCAGCCACCCTGAGGTCTTCCAGCTCCTTCTGCCGCTGCTCGTCCTTTTCGCCCAGCGTCTTGACTTGTTGAAGGTAGTCGGCGAATTGTTGTTCAGTATTGCTGATCACCTTCTGCAGCCTCTCGACGTCATCTGTACGGCGATAGAGCAGGTTCTTCACATCAGTAAGTAGCTCTTCTTTACACATTAAGACTCTCCTAAGTTCTATGGTGAAAAGTTTTTCAGAATCCAGGATGAATTGATAAGTGCAAGTACTCGAGGGGAGCAATGGCTTACCTTAGTGCGCTTTCTTTTGCTCTTTGAGTTGCACCTGGTGCGCGTTCTTTTGTGCCTCGAGCGCCTTCTTTTGTTCCTCAAGTTGCTGTTGGAGCTCGGAGTTGGCTTTCTCGAGATACAAGTTCTTCGTCTTCTCGTCGTCGACGCGCTTTTCTAGAGCAGCAAGTTCTTGGTGATCACTCACAACTTCCCGTAGTTTTTCTGATTTCTTCTAGGAGTCAGTGATCACATCCTGCATAAAAGAGGAGATCGAGTCAAAACTATTCGACAACGCATGCAAGCAGACGAATACTCGGGACTTACCATGGTAAAGTCATACAGTTCCTTGTAAGCTTTCCTGAAGCCCCTTATGTTCTCGGCTGTCAGCCTCGGGTCATCCACCAGGTCAGGTTGATGATGTTCTTGTATCCGGGCCCGGCCTTCAGCATTTCTCTAGGACCCTTTGATGTCCCGGCGGCTTCTTCAGGTGGTGTCTGCTGGGCACCTGCAAGTGCAAAATGTTTTTCAGAATATTGCGCCTGGGTCTCGGCAGTAAGCCGTGGGCGGTCAGATGCTTACCTGTGCCATCTATAGGAGCGGCATCAGGGGCCTCGACTTGTTCCCTACCACCGGCTCCGGTCTCGACTTGTTGGAGCTCGGGAGGCGGCAAGTCGGGCAGCGTCGCGTCCGCCTCGGGGGCTGGCTCCACGGGCGTCGACCCCTCAGGGGCTGACGGCTCAGGGGCTGGAGCTGCTGTGACTGGCCCTGTGCTTGTAGACTCTTCTCGGGTCGATGACCCGGGGGCTGGGGTAGTCGAGGCCGGTTTCAGCTGGAGGTTCACAGCGCTTGCAGCCCTGATGAAGTCGAGTCTGTCATTATGCAAGTCGAAAAAAGCAACATGTTTATTATGTAACTAGATGCAAACTTACAGTGTAGACTTCTTTTTGACGGCCCTTTTCACCCGTAATACCTGTCGCGGCGTTCTGTTGCTGGCGGCGGGGTTTCACCAGCCGGTGGCGTGGTCCCCGCCACGGCGATGGTGACAGCTGCGGCGGCTGATGGGGCTGCTCCCACCTCTTCGGGCTCGGTCCTGGGTGAAGAGGTGGAAGGACTACAAAAAGGACACTGTCAGCGTATAACAATATTGATGTTCAGCAATTCACCAAAGCAACAAATCAATACCTGGAAGATTTGATTGCTTCAGCTTTCCGCTTCCGCACTAACCGACGACCCTGCGGTACCAAAGGTATAGTTTCGGTCAACTCCACGGCTGGCCCGGAGGAGTTGTCCCTTCTCGCCTATCCTTCAGCTTCTTTCTCCACCAGGGGGTTCTCGTCCTCCGTGGAGTCGCTGCTACGCAGAGCCTGGGCTATACGGGCCCTCTTTGCTTCGACAGCGGCGCTGGGGAGGAGGTGGTCTGGTCGGGGGATGTCGGGTTGCAGTGGGTAGCTGCGGTATAGTTCTGTGTGTCCCTGTAGAAGGCTTTCAGTTAGCAACGGCAGAACAGAGTTCGTCTTCAACAAAAAATAGTCGAATACTTACCGGTTTGGGCGGATTTCGTGCGCAAAACAATCCTGGGACATAAGGCACGGCGTCCACGTCTAATAGCACCTGCTGGACTCAGAGGAGTGCGGCTTCGTCTGGTAGTTCCTCTGCGCACATGCGAGAAGGATCTTCAGTCCCCGCGTACTTAAATCCGAGCTTGTGGCGCAGTTGGATGGGTTGGACTCGACGTTTGAAAAATGAGAACATGACAGATGCGCCGGTCACTCCTGTCATCTTATGTGCCTCTATGATGTCTAATAGTTCCTCGACTTGATCCATATCTCCCCTAGAAAGTTCAAGATTCCACTCCGGCCTCACTACAGGTGGATTGTTTGATTTTGCTGGGAGTTGGGGGGCATGGCTCTCGATATAGAATCAGTGATTTTTCCACCCGGGAAGGTTGGAGGGGAATTTGTATGATAGATATTTATCCCCGGCCTGCTGACGCAGTTGGATGCCGGCGCCCCCTGCAACGGAAAGGTTTTTCCAGGTGGGCTGTGGTTTGACGCGGAAGAGGAAGTGGAAAAGATCCCAGTGGGGTTCGATTCCGAGGAAAGCTTCACAGAAATGGATAAAAATTGAAATGTGATAGATGGAGTTCGGGTTGAGGTGATGGAGCTCCAGCCCGTAATAATACAGAAGGCCGCGGAAGAAATAACAAGAGGGGAGGGCCAATCCCCATTCGACAAAATGGTAAAATGTGATGATTTCGTCAATATTTTTCATAGGGAAAGGTTCACGAAAAGAGGGGCGCCAATTGACAAGACTCTTGTCTTGCAGCAACCCCTCGGAAACTAGCCTATTAAGATCATGGAGGGAACACTTACTGTATGTCCACTCCCCGGTCGACGGCTGCGCCTCCTTCTTTTTCCCTTCGATTTCTGATCTCTTGGGCGCCATCTCCGGACCCGCTCGCCACGAGTTGCTCGGGGGCTGCGGGGAGAGGGGCGGGGAGATTGGGGAGGGAGGATTTCGCCGGGAGGATGGCGGCGGGCGCACGGCTCAATTTGGGGATTTTTTGAGGCTCTTGGTAATTTGCAGATTGGAAGCACAATCTTTACTTGGCAGTTACCGTGGGGTTAAATAACCAGCGGTTGGGGTAAAGTTCTACTGTTGCGAAGGTCAAGAGTCTTTTGAGGGAATATTCCGAAGATGAGGGGTCATTTGGTGGACTGTTTGGATTAAATATTCGATTAATCATTTTTTCAGGGTCAATTATCCCGAAAAAAGGGGTTTTTCAAATTCATGATCTAGCTTCCATCATTTGTACCATCATATTGGTAATTTACCATATCGACATTTTTAATCTGCATGCCACGGCTTTTGGATCCTTATCTCCAATTCTGAGGGATTTGGATTCAAGGCTCGGGGGCTGCGGGGTACGTAGCATCGACTACTTATTTTTCAAATTTATTTGAAAGTTAAGGAGGATTACAGACTAATGCGACCCTCAGCCTGATTCTCCGATTCAACCTAAGGCTCGGGGGCTACTCCATATGGAGTGCGATTTTTCAATCGCACACCGTATCAGAAATAAAATTCAGGGCATGAGCACCTCATAGCTTCGATGCAGCCACGTAAGTACTTGAAGAAGGACTTCAAGACGAAGCTTTGAAAGAAGCCGAAGACTACTTCGAAAGTACTCGAGAAGCCTGCAGTACTCAGCTACGAAGAGCTCGGGGGCTTGTCAGACCCGGGGCCACGGGACTGTATACATAACGTAGTTTAAAGATGTTTAAGAGATTAAGTCCGTCTTATCTCTTATTTATCTCGTTTATCTCTTATTTATCCCATTTAAGTAGGAGATAGAGCTAACCGGTACAGAGGGAATCTACTCGAGATATGTTCTGGTACTATTCCTTAGCTGGTGTTGGTTAGTATCTTTGTAACCCTGGCCTCTCGGATATATAAGGGAGGACACGGACCCCTCTCAAAACAAGATCTACAGATCAAACTACACCAAAGGCAATACAAAACACCATACAGGACGTAGGGTATTACGCACCTAGCGGCCCGAACCTGTCTAAGCTTTGTGTTCCTTGCACCTTCGAGTTCCTGATCTCGGCGTCTCCTCACCTTCGACACCTCTAAGAGTCCAATGAGTTCTGGCGTAAGAAGAGGGGGAGCAGCACCATAGATATAACATGAAGTCCAGCCAAGAAGCACAAGAGTCCAATGGTCAAGTGCATGAAGGGGTTGAGAGACACCATACAATCTGGGAGCAGGAAAGATGCTGATGTGGCCATTGAGATACAAGAGAAAATGGCTAGCCACAAGAAAGAAGAGAAGAAGTTGGAGCAGCAAGAAGAGGAGCAGGAAATAGAAGCCTATTTGCAGCTGGTGAAGGAATGTGGAGCAGCAGAGGACTCAGAGGAGTACTATGTTGCTACTATGTTGTTTGGAAAGATTTACAACCAAACAGTATTTTGCAAATTCACCACAAATGAAGGAAGGAAGGCCTGGTTACAAAGATGCTACAGGGACTGGAGTGCTTAAACAAGCTTGTTTGTGATGTTAGATGCAGTTGTCATGATACAAATAATGTTTGTGATGTTGTGAACCATTTAATTTATTTTATGCTGCTGTGAACCATTTTACTTGTGATGTTGCGAACCATCTTATTTGTGCTATTGTGAACCATTTAATTTAGTGCTGCTGTGAACCATTTTATTTGTGCTGTTGTCCAACATTTCTTTTACTGCTGTTGTGACCCATTTGATTTGTGTGCACAGGAAGAAGATAGTGAAGAGGCAGAATGGATTCAACAATATGTGATGCGGTGTCGCAAGAGGAGGATGCATATAGCTTCTACCGCTGCCATTATCGGTACATACCACTATCAAACATATTGGAACAAAGCAGAGTATAGAGTACCAACTGAACCCGTTACCAATGGGTGATGAGGACCCTAGGAAGTGTGACATATTGCTACTAGAATTTTAGGATGAATAGGAATGTGTTTGATCAATTACATAATGTGCTTTGTTCAGTCCTGTGGTTTGAGCTCCACAGAAAAGATGTCATCAGTAAAGGCATTAGGTCTTTTTTTTTATGGATGTGTGGTTGTCCCCAGGAAATGAGACAGTCTGAGGATCGATTTTATAGGTCAAAAGAAACATGTAGTAGGAAGTTTGATAAAGTACTGCGTAGTGTGAACAAGCTTGCGGCAGATATCATTAGGCCATTAGACCTTGAATTTACCACTGTGCATCCGAGGTTGCAACATCTGTGCAATTTTCTCCATACTTTGACAATTGCATAGGAGCAATAGATGGTACGCACGTACCTGTTGTTGTGCCATTGAGTCAGGTTGTACAACACACGGGAAGAAAGGGCTACACCAGTCAAAATGTGTTGGCCATATGTGACTTCGATATAAGATTTACTTTTGTTGTTGCGAGATGGCCGGGCTCAGTTCATAGTATGAGGGTGTTCAAGGATGCAATTGATAAGTATGGAGACAAGTTTCTACATCCACCTCAAGGTATATGATTTGTTTGGGGTACATAGTTCCAATCATTTGAATTGAAGTGACCTTTTTACATTTGATGTGTAGGGTTTTATCTTGTGGACTCAGGTACCCAAACCACCTAGGTTATCTGGCACTGTGCAGGGTACCAAGTATCAGCTCCTAGAGTTTCGACAAGGGCCAATGCCAAGAGGTAGAAAAGAGCTCTTCAATTATGCACACTCCTCACTTCGTAATGTCATCGAACGGTCTTTTGGAGTGTTGAAGAACAAGTGGAGGATTTTGTTCAATTTAACGAGTTATCCAATGACGAATGAAAGCAAAATAATTATCGCATGCATGGCCATTCATAATTTCATTAGAGAGAGTGCAATGACGGATGAGGAATTTGATATGTGTGATCGTGATGAAAACTACATTCCAGTGGTCCAAGAAGGTGCATCGGCGTCTCAAGGAAATGGAACTAGTACCTATTTTGGGGATGGAGACCATGATATGAATCAGTTTCGAGATTGGATAGTTGATGGTTTGTTTAGTAGGTCCTAGCTTTGATGATTTGTAATAAACCATTTTGTGTAATGCATGAACATTGGATTATTTTGTATCGACAAATGGAACACGGCCAGCAACAGGAAGAAGCGGAGCCCAGCAGCAGCAAGAAGCAGTGGCCTGCAGGCGGCAAGAAGCAGAGGCAAACGCGCGGGAAGAGCAGCGGCAGGCAGGCCAGCAGGCTAGAATTAGGTGTAGGAAAGGAGGGGTATTTTCGTCTTTGTGGACAGCATTAGTGGCATTCAATTTGCTTTTAGTCACTTGATCCAAACATGGGTGACTAAAATTTAGTCACAGCTTTTAGCCACTTTGTTTTAGCTGGTGGGATCCAAATGCAGCTTAAATTTTTTTGGCGCAAACCTGACCAGACATGTGGTTGGATTGGGTAAAACTCAATTTGTTTTAACATTTTTCGGATTGGCTCTAGAATTTTCAGGTATTGGGTAAAAAATATTTCATGCCAGATTCAGTTTTTATGGCGGGCTGCAAATCTAAGCCCGTTCAACCTATTGATTTGGTCGGATCAGATTGAGTCCGTCGGGTGGGGCGGCCCGTGATCAATCTACCATTGAGAGATGGTGGGACTTTGACGCTTGCGAGCTACAATCTCGTGGCATGCCTAAGGGCTTCAGATTCAATGGAATTGACATTTTAGGCCCTTGTCTAAAATAGTAAAATGGCATTTTAACACAGGCGACGATATGCCCCGATTAAGGTATCATTTTGGCCCCGATGAAGTTCAAATTGTGAAGAAGCTAAGCAGGGTGGGGCTCGGAATTTGGAATCTGGGTATTCAAAATTTTTAAAGGGTGAACTTTTTTGATTGCATAAGTACAGATTTATATTATATAATTAAATATCAAAATAAGATTGAGAAGTGCGCTATTTGAGCCCAAAAGGCAATATAAGATCGGGAAGCCTGTTTTCTGATGTTATTTTCTATTTCTGATACATATACATGCTATATACTATATATAAATTCTTTTACCAAAAATTTTGGGTATTCAGTTGAATACCCATGCATCAATACTGGGCCCGCCCTTGAAGCTAAGGTAGGATAATTACTAAACTAGTGCGTGGCACATCATGTTTGTTCAGAGTGTAATCCTTGAGATTTGGCTTTTGAATTGAGCGCACACCATCTCTGAACTCGCCAAGTGCCTAAGTAGATTTGGCTTGCTACAATTTTGGCATGGCAAAAATTGGAAGCCTCGTAACCTCGTATTCTCGTATAGGGTACAAGCTAAGCGAGCCATTTTGCTCATCCGGACCATGGATATGGAGATGGGGGCAGACCAACACCGCCCGAGCGCCCCTCACCCCCTGCTCGATCGGCTCCTCACTGTCCCCTGTCCTCCACAGCTCTGCTATCGACTATCGTATTAGAGCCAAGCCAAGGGTCATGCCCGCCTGCCTTTCTAAACCTTTCTTTCGCTAACGCAGATGAGTAGGGTTGGGAGGAATGAGAAAGTGAAGGGCATCAGCATGTGCTGCACAATGTTTAACAATCATTTTTTGGACAATTATTGAGTTATATTTTTTCGTATAAGTTCATAGGGAAACTAATGCAAAGAAAATGCATTGCGCTCTGGCAGTCTGCTGGGCTGCTGGCTGATGGTGAGGACTATGCATTGAACAAAGCCAAGGCCACATGATGGTGATCCAGTGCGCCGACTGGCAATAAAGGTCACGTGCCGTACCATGCCCTCTTCCTCCCTCCTTCCTCCGAACGGTAAAAGTAAAATCCCATCTTAAAAGAAAATACTAAGAATCTGGTTAGGGAGATTTACTCTCCGATCTCAATTTCATCTATTTTTGTAAACTTAACACTAAACGGAACTTAAAATCGGATGAAATCAGTACTCCATCCACTTTGGTTTCACTGGTTTTGGGATTTTTTTTAAAAAAAATGGTTTTGGGAAAACTCTAAACGGCCCCAGAACCCCTTGTCCCCCCGCCTCAACGATGTTGCGCGGCTCACCCAATCCGGTGACCAAATCCGAGATCCTGATGGCCAGGTATGGAGGCCATGGCGCTGGATCCGGAGGAGGTGGCCCCGCCGGCAACGGGCGGCCCTCTTCACGGCGGTAGCTCCTGCGCTGGAGGGAGGGGGGAGCCTCGAGCGCGATGCCCGGGGCATCCTCGGTGGCTCCCCTTCCCTCGCACGGTCCCGGCATCTCCGCGAGCTCCTCCCTGACGCGGCAAGATCAACAACCGGTGAGAAGAGGATAAGAACAAAACGGGTAATTTGTGATTCTCTGCGAGTCTGCGGTCGGATCTAAAATCTCAATCGACGCGGCCATAAGCTAAAAAGGCTATCAGTCACCGCAGCCATAAGCTGTTTTAATTTGGAACATTTTTTTCATAAAATTCCGAAGAGCACTCGAGTTAGGACCACCTCTGGTGGCTATTTTCATGATGAAAAAGCAAGAAATTATTCAAGTCCAAACCTATTTCTTTAACAAAAAAAGTCAAATTCCAAACCACACCTTTCTATCAGTTTGTCTCATGTTAGATTTTTCATCGGTCTGCAAGCCATTTACTAGAAGAAAAAAAGCAGTTCCCACACCAATATTTGGAAAATGCTAGAAATTAAAGCATTCATGCTTTCATGATAGAAGTCATTTTTCTGGAAATAAAGCTAGAAATTATTCGGGTTCCATATGTGCACCCATAGTCATCGGGAAACAGGAACGCCCCTACGTTCCACGTTCTGGGAATGCCGTTCCAGGACGGGAATGCGGGAACATTTTCGTTCCCGCATTGTAAAAATACATCATAAGAGCCGTTCCCCGTTCCTCTTTCCTCGATCCGTCGTCCCGAAAACTTCGGTGACTATGTGTGCACCAAGAGTTTAGACTTAGATTGTGTCAGATTGGATTTTAAGTCTAGATTGGACCAAAAAATCATTCTAGAAATCAATGTATCAGGAGCTATTTTTCTAGACAAATGCTAGAAATCAATTTGGACTGAACCTATCTCCTGGACAATTGCTAGAAATAAATATGGACAGAAGCTATTTCACTAATAGAAGTGGAACCACAGTAGCTTTATATAAGAATGAATAAGAGAAAAGAAATGAGAAACATGCAAGCCTGAATAGAGAAACTAATGCAGCAGGAAGAATAGGACAAAAGAAGATAGGTGCTCTGACAGACGGAGGCTAACACCGTCAAGTGTGGGGCACCTGCCCATATGCCCATAGGCCATAGGTTTTTTTTTCCCGTCTGAAACTGTCAAGAGAGTCGTTGACCTCTTTACAAGGAAATCATCAAGAGATAGTGCTTTGTTTGTATTCCTGCAAAGTCTGTTGTTGATTGTGCGCCCGTGGCCATATATGGCTGGCGGGTTCCTCACTCACATCTCTTTGTTATATTCATTACAAATAGTGCTTTCATAAATTTAGTAATTATTTTACATCAGATATTTAATATAAGTTTTAACCAGAAGGAGTTTAGTAACCTGAGAATGTTCAATACACAATTTTTTTTACTTTGGAGTACTGAAATATTTAAATTGCATTAAAAACAGGTATTTGGGAAGGACACAGAATTTGTGAAGAAGAATCCAGAGTTGGTTGAAGAAATAAACCAAATGCTAAAGAAGAGTGGTGAACTTCTAGTTGTGAAGGCTACAGATTTAGTCAAGAAGAATCCTGAGTTGGTTGAAAAGCAAACACAATCTTAAATAAGTGTGGTGGACTTCCCCTTGCAATAGTAACAATAGGTGGTTACTTGGCAAGCCGTCCAAAGACTAAGAACGAGTGGAGAATATTGAATGAGAATATCAATGCTGAGTTGGAGATGAATCCAGAGCTTGGGATGATAAGAACCATTCTTGAAAAGAGTTATGATGGTTTACCATATCATCTCAAGTCATGTTTCCTATATCTGTCAATTTTTACTGAAGACCACATCATTAGTCGGAGACGTTTGGTGCATAGATGGACAGTGGAAGGTTACTCAAGTGAGAGGCGTGGGAAGTCTGCCAATGCAATTGCTGAAACCTACTTCACAGAACTCAAAAATAAAAGCATGATTTTACCATCTCAGGAATCAGTTTGCAGTATGAAATCAATTGACTCTTGCAAAGTCCATGATCTCATCCATGACATCGCGATCTCAAAGTCAATGGAGGAAAACCTTGTTTTTAGGCTGGAGGAAGGCTGTGGCTTGAGTACCCATGGCGCAATTCGTCATCTTACTATAAGAAGCAATTGGGAAGGAGACCAGAGTGAGTTTGAAAGCATAGTGGATCTGTCACGAATTCGATCGCTAACAGTGTTTGGAAATTTCAGGCCATTTTACATTTCTGACAAGTTGAGGCTTCTACGAGTGCTTGACTTAGAAGGCATAGATGATCTACAATACCATCAGCTCGATCATATTTGGAAGCTTCTTCACCTAGAATACCTTTCTCTACGAGGATGCTCTGGTATTGATCTACTGCCAGATTCATTGGGCAACCTAAGGCAACTCCAAGTGCTGGTACCTGGTTAAAGGCTCTGCCAAAAACCATCATCAAGCTTCAGAAACTGCAGTACATCCATGCTGGTCGGCAATCAGATTATGTAAGAGAAGAAAAGGTAAGTTTAATGCCGAGGTGTCTTGGCGGGATGTGTCTAAGTGCAACATGCTGCTTACCTCTTTTGGTGACCATTGATGGCCCTTTCCATAAGTCCTTTACCAGTCGTGATGCATGCACTTTCGCTTGCTGCGTGGCATTCCCTGCTATCATGAAGGGAGTATCTGAAGAAAGAGGTGCTGTGGTGCCAAGGGGGATCAGAAAACTGAAAGGCTTGCACACGTTGAGGGAAGTGAATGTCGGAAGGGGAAATGCCATTCTGCAGGGCATCAAAATGCTCATGGGACTGCGCAAGTTAGGAGTCTCTGGAATCAACAAGAAGAATGGCCCGGAGTTTCGCTATGCCATTTCCAGTCTCAGCAGGCTGGAATAGCTTTCGGAAGCCTCAGGGTGCTCAGCCTTGTAGAAATAACCAAGGTCAAGTCGGTAAACTTTGAAGAAGGGGTAATGCCTAAACTCGAGCGGCTGCAGGTCAGGGGGGGACCTAGATAATGAAATAGGCTTTACTGTGCTAGAATTTCTTCCAAGCATCAGGGAAGTCCAGCTCCATGTTAACTTTTTCGATTGGGAAAGGATACTTGCCGCTGTTCATTCTAAGACCCGGGACACGATATTCGATGAAGTAAAACTGGAAGAAGCGCCCAAGAGAGCTGAATTCAAGAAGAAAATCCAGGACCAGCTCGCTCGGAATGCAAACGAACCCATCGTGACGGTGCACTGAGACTCGGACAGGTTTGTAATATTTTTGCCATTTTGTGAGACTCTAATAAGCAACCTCTTTTTAGATAGGCACACAAATAACTCGTCCACATCCTTTGGCAGGTTCGATCATTGTTGGTACGTGCCCATGGTGCCGTAGCTCCTACTCTCCCAGGGTGTGCGCTTGTTGTTTGTGCTGTGTTTCAATTGTTTGGCGGCGAACGTGTCTGTGCCTACAGGTGGTTACAAATCCACCCATCAACCTGTTTTTACCTACTTTCTGCTGTTATTTGAAGATGTTTTTAAATGGAAAGAATCCAATATTATTATTTGTATGTATGGCAAGATCTCAATGGGTTCCGGAGGTTACACAAAAACCCATCGAGATCTTGCCATACATACAAATATTAATAATATTGGATGCAGGGTAAGGTGTGGGCTGGCGCTGCCGCCTCAAGTCATCCTGCCCAACGTCTTTCTTCCAGCGACCGGCACTGTGCATTTATTTCCCTCATTGTGCAGTAACCAGCATTAGCAGATCGAGTTTTGATGTAGTCTTGCGTTGTGGCTATACTGCGATGTACTAAGTAGTACTGGGACGTCAGGGGAGTTAAAAAAAGCTTATGCAAGGGATGCAATTATGCAAACTAATATATGAAGATGTGTTTACATGATACGAATCCAATTATACTGTTTACATGGCCAACTCAAATATTTGTTTATAATAAAAGGTCAAAGATTCTCTTCTTTTGTTAAGATACCATTGCACATTATCATGGTTTCAATTTTTTATGAATAATGAGAAGATTATGCCACTAATTTTTGGAGGTAACCTAAGCTATAATCTATAAAGTAGTACGAGATAGGTCATTAGATGAATGGAACGGTGGGCTTGACTAGCGAGTAGCGAGGCCTAAGCCCGTGGTGGTCCTAGCGATTTCACCTAATGGGCAAGGAAGCAAAGTTTGGGCACAATCCCAAATCGAGTCCAGAACTCCTGTTGAGGCCTGGCATTTCAGCCCATTGGGGCTTCTTAGTGCTTCCAAATTGTAATAGAAGGTTACACTGTCACACCAAAACTACGAAAGATGTTCTAACCTTTCGTCCTTTCCGTTCACTCGAAAAATGGGGGAAAAGAGATTTTGCAACCATGCCATCTTGGAAAAAAAAAACAGATGCCGTAAATGTTAGAACCTTGCAAACTTTATGGTTGAAAACTAAGATAGTATGTGCATTATTAAAAAGAAGAAAAGCTTGTCCACATCGACATTGATCGTCGCCTTGTCCTTTAGTTTCTTTTATTTGTCTACATGTTTATGCAGCACAGGCGTCATTGTATTTTTGCACGGAATAGTAGCAGTATTTCTTTTCACATGCGCCTGGATGCAAGAATTTAGCTTGTCCAGGCTTTCAGCAGCAATTTTGTTGTAGTGTTCGTGATCGGATTCGGATGGCTTAAAACAGTCAAAGGTTTCAAATCACAAGGTTGTACGGAAGGTGTGCAGCAGAGCGTTGCGTCCTACTTTCATGAAATAAACAATAGGGTCCTGCAAAGTTATTCACGCCATTCCAAGGTCATGCTTAGCTAAGTTTCATCTTAAACTTTGGTGCTTGAGAAGCAGATGCCAATATGCCAAGAGCTTAAACTTTTGTGGTCAGAGAAGTACCTTTCAAGTGGGGGTAAAGAGGTTCTTGTTAAATCAGTTTTACAGAGCCTCCCCACCTACGCTATGATTGTTTTCAAGTTCTCCGCAGGTCTATGTGACGATCTTGAGAAACTGATAAGCAATTTCTTGTGGGGTAATAAAAATGAACGGAAAAAAGTACATTGGCTTGCATGGGACAAACTCACTAAATTAAAACTGAGAGGAGGCACCGGCTTCAAGGATCTCGAACTGTTTAATCAAGCTCTTCTTGCGAGGCAAGTTTGGCGCCTTCTGCAATACCTCAATAGCCTTTCTGCAGTATTGCTGGAGGCAAAATACTATCCTCATGGTGATCTACTGGACACAAGTTTTGCAAGGAACTCCTCTCCGGTTTGGAAGGGCATTGAACATGGCCTAGACCTACTAAAAAAAGGTGTTATTTGGAGAGTTAATAGTGGACATAGCATCAATATTTGGAGAGATAACTGGATACCTCGATCTGACTCCCTGAAAATCTCAAGCCCCACAAAGAGATGCAGATTACGAAGAGTGGCTGACCTGATGCTTCAAAATCCAAGATGCTGGAATGAACCCCTCATAAGGCAAACCTTCCTTTTTCATGAAGCTGAAGAAATCCTAGGCATAAGAATTCCAGAGATAGAGGATGTTGATATACTCGCTTGGCATTTTGAGAAAAATAGCATCTTTTCTGTTAGGAGTGCTTCCAAACTAGCAGTGGAGGATATCTCTCCTGAATGTTGTGGGAGTAGCACCTCAATGGACAGAAAATCACTTGAAGCAGTCTGGAAAACCCCGGTGCCACAAAAAATAAAAGTTTTTATTTGGAAACTGGCCCAAAATGGGTGTCCAAACCAACAGATTACGCCACCATTTAATCTATGATGCAACATGCTCATATGTGGCATGGAACCTGAACATGGTCATCACGCCATGGTCCGATGCACAAAAGCCACTGCATTAAGACGCTCTTCGGCAATTATGGAAACTCCCTGATGAATCGTCTTTCAACCACACAGGCCCTGATTGGATTATTGTGCTACTCAACAATGTTGACAAAGACACAAGAGTAAAATTGATGCTTCTCTTCTGGAGAATCTGGCACCATAGGAATGGTGTTGTGTTTGGGAAAGGTGATTGCCCCATCTCTGCATCGGTAATTTTTCTAGAAAACTACCTTGCTTCATTGAACTTAGATGTGGTTTCTCCATCGACTTCAATAAGAGGTAAAGATCCTTGTCACTCAGAGACAGTCTCAATCCATCTGGATGGCCAAAGTATGTCTAAAAAAAATCGATTCTTGGACGCCCCCTCCACTCAACGTCGATCCTAGTTTCGACCCTAACACACGACATGCTGGTCCGGGCTTTATTGCTAGAAATTACTTGGGTGAAGTCATCTTTTCAGGTTGGTCCAGCGACTGCCTCTACTACTCAGCTAAAGAAGCTGAACGTCTAGCAGCCCTGGTGGGCATCCGCAAAACCCTCTCAGTTTACAAGGGTTGTATTTGGCTGGAATCAGACTGCCTGGCGACGGTACAAGCACTCAATGATAGTACTCAAACCGCCACCAATTGCATTGTCATAGAAGAAGCAAAAAAAGATGTTGAGAATGTTTCAGCGCTTCACAGTCTCAAAGTGCAACCGGAGTGCAAATGGAGTGGCTCATGAATTAGGGCAGATTTGTAGGAGAGAGTTCTTTTCTGATTTTATTTCTAAAGATGTTCCGGCTTGCGTGTCGGCGGTTTTAGACCTTGATCGTAAACTTGTTGTGTAAGTTAATATAAGCTCTCTCTCCTTTCAAAAAAGAATAGTTGTTTATAATAAATGGTCAATGTTTCTTTTCTTTTCTTAACATACACATGCATATTACCCTGTTTTGATTTTTGTATGAATGATAATAAGGTCATGCTACTTTTTTTTTGAGGTAAACTAAGCTGCAATTTATAAAGTAGTACGAGATCCAACTTGATTCAAGTAACCAAACGCTACCTAGATGAATGGAACGTTGGGCTTGACTCGCGAGCCTCAAGCCCGTGGTGAAAGTTTGGGCCCAAAACCGAACCATTTCCTGAACTCGTGATGAGGCCTGGCTTTCTGCCAATTGGGCTTCTTAGTTCAAAATTATTATAGGAGAAGGTTACACTGTCACACCGAAACTAATAACAATCATGTTCGAACCTTTCTTGTTTCATCCTTTCCATTGTTGCGCCCATTCACTCGAAAAGGCAAAAAATATAGAGAGAGAGAGAGAGAGATCTTGCGTTCATGCCCTCTTGGAAAAAAAACAGATGCCGTAAATGTAAGAGCATGTACCCTTGCAAACTTTATGGTTGAAAACTAAGATTAAAAAGAGAAAAAATCCTGACCACATATTGTCGTATAGTTCATTTATTTTTTCTATACTTCTTTATACAGCACAGGTGTCGTTGTATTAATTTTTGCACGGAATAGTCGCAGTATTTCTTTTCACATGCGCCTGGGTGCAAAAATTTAGCTTGCCTAGACTTTCAGCAGCTATTGTTGTATTGCTCGTGATCGGATTCGGATGGATCAAAAACAGTCAAAGGTTTCAAATCACAAGGTTGTACGGAATGTGTACAGCAGAGTGTTGCGTCCTACTTTATGAAATAAACGATAAGATTCTGCAAAGTTTACCCCACTCCAAGGTCATGTTTAGCTAAGTTTCATCTTAAACTTCTGTGCTCTAGAAGCAGATGCCAATATACCAAGAGCTTATCATCATCACCTCAGATCTTATCCACACTTTGTTCTCATTCCTTCCATGCTCATCCTATTGACATCATCGATCAGCACTCGTGAAAGTGTTCAACGAATTCACATCGCTTTCCCTCATGCACCTCGCTCTCACAGGAAGCTTGCCGCTGAAAATCCACCACAAAAGCTGGAGGCGCTGTCGCTGCCCCCATGACGTGAGTCTTCTTGACGTTTCCGGCATTTGGCGACCGGCAGTTGGGCGCAAAAAAAGGGGGCTGATGAAAGGCCTCAAGCTTTTGTCAACTCGTGCATGGATGGTTACACCGATCACCTAATTGCCGCACCTTTCTCTCTTTTAGAAATCGTATGTGTTGGAGATCTTGGCGATAGGTCGTATTTGTTGGGATTTGTTTGGCAAACCAACCAAAAGATGTGAATGGTTTGAAGAAAAACAAGAGGCAAAGGTACCAAAGAGATGTTGAAGGCATGCACAAGGCTAAGGAGAGCGCACAAAGCGTTCTTGGAGAATTTTTTAGGTGAATTTGTAGCGCAGTACTACTTATGAGTTGGTAAGGATGGCTATCTCTGAGAAGGGGCGTTGTCTGAGAACTTGAGTCTCAATCCTCGTCCTCTTTTTGCTCCAAATATGTTGTCATCAGTGACACAAAAATGGGTCAATTCAGTGCAGCTAAACGTCACATACAAGCACAATAAGAAGTGCTGCTCATTATGGGGAAAAAGAAATCCTACGATTTCTCCCTCCACTAGACCGGTTCACCATTTCTGGACCATTCAGCCTGAGAAAGTGAAGTCGCGTCTTCAGTCCTCGCTCATTGACCATTCATTTTCAGAAGCTGCGAGCCATTGCTCTCCATCAGTCTTCACCCCAATCAGTGCAACAATGACCGCATGCTAATCCTCGCAGATGACCGGTAAACAGAGAACACTCCAGAATAATCATTGATCAACAGCCAAGAGGCATATCTGCACATGCGCAATCAATCAGTGTGAGCCGCAAGTGGCCAGCAGGTTTGACAGTTTTGCGCCGACAAAAGCTTCCATTCTTTTTTTCCCATTACATTCATTTACACATGCTACAGTCAAAACTTTTTGATTCTGACAGTATGGGGCTGCTGGGGCACATGGCGGGTACAATTAGGAGGCTTAATCACAATCGACAATAATAATTTACTACTAAGAGGAGGCTATGGCAAACAACATATCTAATTGGGGACACAAGGGATGGGGTTTGGCTTTGAAGGGGAGGACCTAACTGGCTTCTACTATCCTTACATTCATCTGCTGTGTATGGTACAAAACATACACTGGTATATTTGGTTGGCTGGTTCTCTAAGAGAGAGCTCCGGTATGTACACCACGAGGTTCAGGGTTCCTGGCTGTTCACCCGGTGGTGAAGCTCCAGCATCTCCTGGTGGTTGGGGTCCACCGAGAGGGCCGCACGGCAGTCCCGGAGGGCGCTCGAGATGTCACCGATGTGCTCATGGAAGGCCGCGCGCAGGTGGAGCAGATTCAGATCTGCCTTGAAGGCAATCGCCTTTGTCAGCTCCTCAATGGCCTCTTTCTCCTTGTGGTTGTCCATTAGCACTGGGTACAAAATCAGGGCAGAGTCAGCGTCAGCCGAGGAAGCATGAAGGCAATAAACAGATGAGCTAATTCATGAACTGAATGAAATATATTATGGTTGTTACACCTACTGATCAAGTTGAACAAAGAATATGGCAGATCACATTGACCTCTTACCAGCTTATATGTTAGGAGCAGAGGTAGTTGGTTAGTTAAAGTAGCACAAACCACTAGGAGTTGGGCACAGATGAGCTACATGCCTACATCTATTATATTAATAACTAAACAACTCTGTCAAGAATTTTATATCCTAAGTTTCAATCTGCTTTGAATTTGGTGGTCCAGAATCATTTCACATCCTAGCTTTTTCATACAAAAATTAAAAAAAATTGGATATGCCATGCAGGAAGTAGCACTTACCAGCAGCACGGTATCTGTAAGGGTAGACTCGCAGAGGGTCGAGTTTGGTGACCATCTGCAAGTCCGCTTTCGTCAGCTCCCGGTCACAGTACTCAGATCTCTTCTCGTATGCTGATGCATTGTTCCTGGCCTTCTCTATTAGTTTGGTCATTTCATCATATGCACCAGTTCTATTGTTCCGAAGGAAATGAACCCTTGCAAGGCCTTGATGCGCTCTGGTGTGGCCTATCTTCAGGGCATTTATGTAGCATTCAGCTGCCAGGTCTAGCTTCCCACAATCCACATAAACACTTCCAAGGTTGTTCAGAGCCTAAAAGATGTAAAATTATCAGTAAGTTGCAGTTATGCATCCGTCTCAACATCTCAAACTAGAATGCTACAGAGATGTAAACAGGGCAGTATCTGAAGTTGATGTAGCTAAGAAAATATTTTTTAAAATTTCTTTTGATTAGCCAATTGAAGGAGTGCTCCATTTATCCACATAAAATGAAATTTCCCAGTAATGAAGATGGTATCAGATGCTCGAACTTAGCTAGCAGGCTAACTAATTGTTAAGAAATCAAATTACTCTTGGAGTATACCCAGGACTCCGGTTGATCAGTTGCCATGTTAGGAGAACCAGGACAGACATTTTTAAGATTGAGAGTACCATTCCCATACTTAATGCAACAATGAATAGGACATCTTAACTTTCTAACAAAATTTAGCAACACCCGGCAGTTGAACAAATGCATATGTGAAGAATGAAAGGAATAACAAGAATCCAAGACCACCTCCCAACAAAAAAGGACTACTCAATAAATGTAGAAAAAAATTTCCGCTTCATATTTTCCAAGTGAAGTCATAAAAGTCAAGTAAAAATTTACAAGATGTCACAGTAGAAAAAGGACAGCAGCTCCTCATCATTCATGATCCATTTAGCTAAGTGGAATTGAGGAAATGATGTGGGGGAGAAAGAACCCTTACCTGACCCTTTCGGAGTCTATCTGAGGGGCACCGCAATGCATCTTCTAGAAGTGATACAACTGTTGCTGAGGTAGAAGGATCAAGACTTGAATCAGCCAAAGCATAGGCTTTTAGGAAAAATGCCTCAAATGACCTTTGTATTGCGATGGATGCTTCCGCTTTCTGCAATCCTTCCTCACAGTGGCCTGTATCATACAATATCCATCCTTCATAGACAAGCCTTTCATGATCGCTTGCAGCATGCTCACGAGCAAGCTGCAAACTCCTCATTGCAGCCTCAGGACAGTTTAATCTGACAACAAAAAACGAAACCATATTAATCCTAACATCCCAAACAGTGTTTCCAAAAAAAATCATGCAGCAAGTTAGCAGTTAGCACAGGAGGCATGTGCAAACATGCTTATCAGCTGAACATGTGCGAACATTCCAGCTTCCAGATGCATAATACTAGTAGGTGCAAGACATGCCAACAATGTGCAGTAGCATGAGCATCTACTATGCCCATTATTGCCCGACTCTATAATACTGAATTATGCAAACTATTCTTCTGAGCAATAGCATAAATTAATCTATTTACCTGAGAAGAAGCAAAGATTGTCTAAAGTACAAAACTCCTTTGGAAGTATCTGACTCCAGCATTTGATATATAACGGAGAGGGATCCTATATCATCCACAGATGACCACCGATCATAAAGCTGCATCCAACAGTCAGCAGTTGTCAACTGCTCTACATTCTCCAGCACTAGCATACGCAGCTGCTTGGCAGCCACCCGGCCACCAATCATACGATAATCTGGGGCAAGCGTGAGGATCGCCTGCACATCACATAGCGCAGCTCTATAATCCTCAAGAGCAAGGTAGCAACAGAATCTTAGTTCTAAACATTCGAGCACAAGCTTGAATCCCAGGATCCGGTTGATCTCCATCAATGCAGCTTCAACACTTTGCCTTTTCATCAAAGATGCAGCTCGGAACATATAGGGATATGTCAGAGTAGGGTCCAACTCAGTAGCCTTGTTAAGATTTTCTAACTTGCTATCACCATCCAAATATAGTGCTCTCTCTTGATACATCCATCCAAGAGGCCAACGAGATGACATCACGGAGTCTAGCAACTTGAGAGCAAAATGCTTGTTACCCCTCAGAGAGGTCAATCTAGCTAAACCCACCACCGAATAGAGATGGCCGGCAGAAAAGGCAGCACTGAACAGGGGCTCAGCCTCAGCATAATCTTTCCTTAGAAATCTTGTGCATGCAAGCTGATGTAAGGCCAACTGCTTCTGTCTAGAATCTGATGCCGACTCCACCAGCTTTTCCAAGAAACTTAAGGTGACATCCGATGTTGGGTTGGTACTCATGGAGACTTCACTGAGAAGGCAATATAGGGAGAAAGATGCATTGCCAACCATCGTCAACCTCTGCTGCTTATTTGCAGAGGAGAATATCCTAACCACTTGCTCATCATTCAAGCACTCTGGAAGCTCATTCAAGAGCACCTGCAAGCATGAAGCAGCAAGGATGGAACAGCCCAGCTCAAGAGCACATTCCATGAAGTCTATAGCATCTTGCCTTGAAGAGACGAAAGAAGCAAGCTTTCGCTCACAAGCATCCTTGAGGCCCTTGCAGCAAAATTTATTGGCAAAATCAAGCATTTCCAAAATAGCATCAGCTGACAAATACGGCAGTCTTCCTGACAGGCTGAATTTACTGATTGCCCTCATGCCAATAGGGGAGATGCCATTTCTAGACATGTCAATGACCTCTAGATATGATTCCCTGAACCCGCCATTGAGCATTGCATATAGCGGAGTTGACAAAGCTGCAAGCTTCCGCCGATCGCATGCGATCATATCATCTCTTATCCGGAAATGAACCACCGCAGAGCCCCGGAATTCATCAGACTCTTCATCATAGCTCATGTCATGTGCCCCGGTGGAGACCTGCGACACGAAATCCAGCAGCCTGAACTCCTGCGAGCACTTGCCGCACGAGCTGAGGAGGTCCGAAATCGCCTCCTCCCCTTTCTTCTCATACTTGAGCCACGCCCCGAAGATGAGCTTCTCATGTATGGTGCTCGCCTTCTCCCACGCGGACTGGAGGCTCCGCCGCGACAGCTTGGCCTCGCCCAGGCCGCGGAAAACCTGGAATTGGAGCAGGTACAGGCAGGACTTCTCATCCGGAGGGCAAGACTCCAGCTCCTCGTGTATCTGAGCCAGTATGTCGACATAGTCCGCGGGCTTGAAGTGCGGAAGCACTGCCGGCTCCGGCATCTTCATCAAAGACTCTCTGCATCACAGACATCAGAAAAGAGGGCAAACATCTCAATCAGCCAATTTTTCACAGAATCAGTACCCAAAAGAAGCGAATCTTGAGCAGCACAATTCAGCCACAGCAAGCACATGTTGCGAAATCAAGCGAGAAATCAGGTACGGCGGGGAGCAAGGGGCGGGCGCTTACATGGAGGTGCCGCCGGAGGCATGGCCGGAGGACTTGGAGAGGCTCCCTCTCTCGAGGGGCAGCCACGAGTGGGGCGCGGAGTGGAGCTTGGTCTCCTTGCAGGCGGACTCGGAGAAGAAGAGCTTCCTCATGGCACATACCACGACGAATCAAACCAGATCTGCCCCCTCCTCCTCCCGAATCCACTCAAATCCTTCCCATCCAGGGGGGCAAACCACCCCCAGCAGCCAAGGGACGCCGCGAATCGACCCCTCCCGCGCCACCGGCGGCGGGGATTCGGAGCCCGAGAATTCCGCGGGGAAGGAGCGCCGGGAAGGCGGCGCCTTTGGAGCTCCGAGCCCCCAATCGAGCCGCGCGCTCCGGGCAGGCGCAGGAACCCAGCCCCGACAACCACCGCACCAATCTGCAGCTAGCTAGCTAGCTAGCTAGAGAGAGGAGAGAGAGAGAGGGCGGGACGGGTAGAGAGAGGGGGACGGAGAGGAGGATGGAGAGAGAAACCCAAAGGCGCCGGCTTTAATGGCACGACACGGCCCAGCGGGGCGGGCGCTCAGCAAGAAGCCAAGGGGGGGAGTAACCACTCCCCCTCCCGTCCCGAGCGAGCTCCCCCACCACCCCCAACCACACCTCGCAACCAAATCCAACCCAACCCCGAGTACGGAAAAGGGGCGGCCCCCCGCTGGAGCGAATCCACCAGGCAAGGCACGGGCGCGGGCGCGGGGGCGCGCGAGCGAGCCGGGATCCCCAAGATTTGCTCGCCCGGCTCCTGCTCTGGAGGCGGCGGCGGCGGCGGCGGGAGGAGGGAGACGGGTGGGGAGGAGGGATGACGAGCAGGAGTGCGCGGGGGCGGGCCGGCGCGGGGTCCCGAGATTCAGCCGCTTTGGAAGGGAATTCTCGGGAATCCAAAGCCCCGGCGAACGCTTTTGTGCGGCCGCTGCTGCGATCCTCTCTCTCTCTCTCTCTCTCTCTCTCTCTCTCTCTGGTTTTGGTGAGGAGGAGAGAGATGGGAAGGACGAGGCCGCTCTTTATCGATCTATACACCTTCCCTTTCCCCTGCCTCTTTTTGCCGAGGGAGCAGGCAGGGAAGTTGCGAGCGCGAGCTGCACGATAAAAACTGGAGCTCCGTGCTAATCAGGGGTCAGGGGCGGCCAGCCGCCGGGTAACCACGCGGCTAATCGCTTGGCAGAAACCCAACCCAACTCCGTGTGGTCCAGCGAGGGGGGGCGTGGCGTCCGGTCGCGACGCAACGGGTGGGTTCTCCGGGGGGGACTTTTTGGTTTTCGTTTTTACCCGGCCGTGGTGCTCGGCGCACGCGTGTGAACGGCGACGCCGGGCCGGCGAGTGCTCGGGCGGCGGAGGCGCACGCGGGGTTTCTGTTTGCTTTTTTTTCCCTTTTATTTTTTTGGCTTGGAGTGAGGTGTGGGGTGAAACTGTGAAAGGGAATTGTGTGGGCGGGAGGGTCATTTATGGCCAACGTACACGTTTGTTGTGGTGATCAATGGTTTCGGCAACGATGGATAAATTCGGTAGCTGGAGTGAAAATTCTGAGGGAATTCCTTTCGCGTCCAACGGTTGTTGTTTCCGGACACGTGTAAGCTGGGTACTTACATGTGCGCGAGAACGAAGGATTCAAATTAACTCTTCAGTAATATTTTTTTAAAAAAAATGCAAAGTTGTAGTTTTGCCTTTCTGCAACACATCCAGTGCTTCAAAACCAAAACATGGCAGGTATGCTCAAGGCAGAAGAAAACATGCCAACCATTTGACGAATTACATCCATTCCTTTTCAGACCAATTCAAGTTTCAACACAGCCGTTTGACTACAACGACTTGGCACTATACCTGGTGCTACTTTTCCACGCGATGGTTTTCTTATAGTTCATGCCCATGCAAAAAAAAAATCAAAGGATCTAGCAATACATGTACTGTGCTACAACTACAAGTATGGCCATGAAAAAAAAAAGGTACTTCGGCCATCCTGCATATATATTTATTTTGTGGTGTCCGGTTTGCACCACGCGAGCCCACGCGTTTTAGTTTATTTTCCCGGCAATAAAGAAATAAATAAATAAATAAAACTGCCGCCGCGCGGACGTTGCATGGATGAGAACGTGCAACAACTCACCCTCGCTGTTCCAGTTCCGTCCCAAGTTTGTTTATCCATCCAATCCATGTAAGATGCTCCAGATCCATTCGTTTCAGAAAATAAAAGAGATTCTCCGTCCATGAATTTCTCGACCAAACTCCGTTTGAAATATGCCAGAGCTGCGGTGAAGCTACTCTACCGGTAGAAATCTGGCTGCAGTCACACCTGGTAAATATCCGTGGACACTCGACAAGTCTCCGGAGTCAAACTTGGCCTTTAGCCCTACCAACGCTGCCGCACATTGGTCAGAGGCAAAGGGTCTGCATTCTGACGAATAGCCTCACCACCGGCCGAGTGCATACGTCACTCTTCATCTCCTACTTTTGGTACACTTCTAGGTGGGAAGTAGGGCTGGAGAACCAGCGACCTCGGCTCGGCTCGGTCCGGCTCCCTACGATAAGGAGCCAGCTCGGCTCAGCTCGTTATTCTAACTAGTACAAGTACAAAAGCCTACTCGGCTCGGTCCGTCCAGCTCGCGAGCTGGCTCAGCCAGCTCACGAGCCAAACAATAATATATTCTTCTAAATAATATACATCCATACAGATCAAATAAAAAATATAAGGTAAATATATGGTTCTATTTCCATACCATATATAATTTCACAGGTGATACTTTCATAATTTATCAATCATACGTACATGTTCCATCAATAACATATCCCCATAAGCTAGCCTATCATAAGCAAAGAGGTTACAAAATACCGAGTCTTGATCTCTCAGATATATCAATTGATTGGTCCATTCAATGGACATTGGACAAGCACAAAGGCACAAAGAAAATACTTGTCAAGGATAAATCCCCAGGTAACCGCAAGTAAGCTACCCGCGTAAAAAACGAAGTCGGACTCCTACTAGAATTCCTCTGTGATCATACTAGAACTTTACGAACTCTACCATGTAATCCTACTAGAACTCCTAACTAGATAACTAGATATATGAGGGCAGGGATACCTGGATCGGCAGAGCAGCTAACAGGCAACTCAACACTCAAGCGCAGAGCACAATATACAATACCCCCAACAGAACGTAGGGCATTACGCTATTATGGCGGTCCGAACCTGTCTAAATCTATATCTTGTGTCCTTGCTTTTACCATCAAGCTCTAGATCCGGCGATCCCCCACCAAACAATCTACTGCCTTGCAGCATCTCCTCGGTAGGTTAGCGGATAAAACACCGATAATACTGAGTCGTGGCTTCTAGATGGCCCGTACGTAGGTGGAGTAGCTCGTACGGCTCGAACTCGCTCGTTATAGTACCAAGCACAAATTGTGCTCGGCTCGTTAGGAATTGGACGGAGCCGAGCCGAACCGGCTGTGAGCCGAGCGAGCTAACGAGTTTCAAACCCTAGTGGCAACGAAAAAGGCGGCCACGGTGGAGAACGGTATCTGATTATTTTCCACCTTTTCAGTGCGACGGCGACAGTGCAAGGTTGGGTTTACAGTGGCAAAAAAGGGACTTCTTTTCTGCTTAGTGCACCCAAAGGTAATCTAATTAAATCAAGTGGCCGGAGGGAAAAATCCTTAGGAAAGATAGGTAAAAAGACAGTTAAGAATTTATGTTAGGCAAAAAAGGCGTAAATCACATTACCATAAACTCGTTTTCCTATCTCAACTTCTCAGAAGATGCCATTATCCAACAAGGAGCCGTGGAACAGGGGCAGCGAAACCTGCCGGATGCAACGGCTAGTGCATGACGTGGACGCGCCCGGGCGCCAATCCACTTGGGTGGGTGCGGTGCCGTGCGAGCCCCTAGTCTACTAGCCCCTCTGGTCTATGGCCTACGGGCCCGGCGGCAACCAACTGGGTGGCGCCCGATGGCCCGAGCCGAGCCAGCCGACTCACCCAACGGCTCTGCCGCTGACAAACCCCGCGGGCCCCTTGGTCTCCCGACTTTGACTTCTCAGCTCAGCTCAGGTGCAACAGCAGCGGCAACTAATCCATCAATTAAATTAACTAACCAATTAACTAAGAGCATGTTTGGTTTGGAAGGCTTATTATAAAAAACCCCTCATATGGAGGTGTACGTGGAAACTTTTTACCGTATTTATTTTTAGCATCACTGAACACTCTTATGTCATGTACCAATTCAAGCCACCCAGCAAACCTCAAATTGAAGTCACAAGTACCCAATCACATTCTGATTGGTGTATCCATATCTTCCCATACAAAGAACCACATTACCACCTTACTAGATGACCCTTCGGCATGAGAATTCCCATCAGTTGGTTCACCGGATGACCCTTTTGCATCATTCTACAGTAAAGATATATCAGGACAGAACAACATGAAACATTTCACAAGCACTGAAACATGAATGAGTTCACAAGCACATAAGTAGCAGTGATTTCACAATCACTTAACGGCAATGAGTTCACAAGCATATAAATAGCAATAAGTTCACAATCACTTAACATCAATGAGTTCACAAGCAAATAAATAGCATAAGTTCACAATCACATAAAAATAAATGAGTTCACTGAACATAACTTGACAGCCATATAAGCATAGGTTCCTAACTAATATAACTTGTCATGAGCACACATTCTCTTGATCCAGTCTAGCTTTCCTTCATTTGTTGGAATAGACTTGAAGACCACCCTGTTGTATTCATCTTTGAAGAATAGGTTACACCCAAAAAAGCTCCACAGTGCCTGGTGCTGCCCCCACATTCCACAGCCAAATCCATGCAGAACTGCACATGAGTTTCCAATTTATCCCTCTTTCTTGCTTTCTCCTCTTGCTGGACCTTCAGCAAAGCATGGTTCCTTTTGCCTTTTCCCCAGCTATTGTGCTAGTGATGCTGATCCTCTTTTTGCTCCCTGAACTGATAGGTGTATCCAACTGCTCCTCAGGTAGAATTGTTTGAGTATGCTAATACGGTTTCACCACTGATGACTGGCTATTACTTCCCTATTACGACCATGGGTGATACCAATAGCGTTATTGCACATCTTTCAGAAAAGGTAGAATTGTTTGAGTATGCCAATACGGTTGCTGAGTTGTTTCTTATCATGCATCAAACCAGTTCTTTCAAAAAACAATATCAGCCACAATCTTATATCCTCTTCCACTCATAGTGCCATTGTTCCAATTCCCTGCCTCCATTTGATTACACCACAAATCACACAAGTGATAAAGATTTTGTTCTGACCAAACTACCTTGTCAGTGTACATCTAGTAGAAAAAAATTGCACAATCACACTTCAAGCATTGCTAGCATCACTGCACAATCACACTACAATCATCAACATACTATTGCAAGCATCAACAACCTACTGCAAGGGTCAAACATCCTACTGGAAGCATGAAACAAACTACTACAAGCAACAAACAACCTATTGCATCTAGGATTACTGTGAAGTGTACATCAAACTTACATTGGAGCTCTGCTGGGCAACTTCTTCCACTTCACCGTTATCGCCTTCTTCCACTTCATCAGCACCGTTACCGCCGGTAGGCCCGGTATTGTTCAAACCAGATCAAGTCCAACGAGGTCCACGGGAGCCATGACCAGATCCACATAAGCCTGCTCCATGCCCGCTGCGACCGCCAATACCATGTCCATGGCCTTGGCTGCCGCGTGCTGGAGCTCCGAAATCCAAGGATCTTGCGAGACCCTCACCAACTCGAACCCCTCCACTGCCACCTCGAGCAGATCGAGCAACGCGAGGCGAGCGCACCAGCGGGTTCCTCAAGGCGTCATCTCCACTTCCCGGCGTGGGTTGGAGGATCTGCTGGTAGTGCTCCATTCCAGGGAACCCTTCCTCATGGGAGTTAAGATCCAGCGCCGCCATACCGCCCCGGGGACCGTGGATGGCCAGATCTGACCAGGCCGCCTGAGAGAACAGATCGAAGCCAGCGCCGGTAGGAGGCTGCGCGATGTTATCCGGGTACCAGTCGTGCCCATCTTCGTCCATCTCCTGACGAGGGCGCTTCACGGCGGCGCGAAGGGGCGAGGACAGGGGTGCGCAGTTGGGGGGGGGGGCGCGAGGGAGCTTCACGGCGGCGCGAAGGGGCAGGGACGGGTGCACGCTGGGGAGGATGAAGCGAGGCGACTAGGGCCGCTGGGAAGGGGGTGGTGGAACCGCGCGCGACCGCCGGTAGGATCGTGTCGGCGACTGGAGGAGCGTTTGCGAGCGCGAGGGGCGGAGGGCGTGCGGGATGCGGGGGTAGTGGAAGGAAATGGTTGCTTTTCTTGTGTGGGCCATGCAAAATAAGCCTCAAAAGAACCCTTTGGAGGGGCTTTTCGGCTTACGGAGCTTATAGGCATAAGCACCCCTCATAAGCGTTGCTGTTTGACTGAAATAGGGCTTATTTAGAGTTTATAGGTGGGGTTTACAATAAGCGCCACCAAACAAAACAGAGTGTAATTGTCTTGTGTTCGGGATCGTGTCTGGCGACGGCCTGGCCAAACCTAGTTGGCGTTTCCGCGAGCATTATTTTTGCACTGAATGAAAGCATGCATGCAGCAACTGACGGCGGGTAATTTTCTGGGAATAGATTACGCGAGCAGTTCGCAGGAGTTGACCTACCGTGCATACTCTAAAAGTCTAAATACATCAGCCGGCCCCACACGTGTGACCAGGAATTCCATATATAAGTATATGCATGCATGCATCTGCGATCACCTGCTGCCATGCAGGCCACCTAAACTATATACATACTGAATCCGAGGGGGTGCTTGGCAGAGAGCGGTTATATGAATCCGAGCCAATTTAACCGCGTTTGGCCATGGGAGGCAGGTAGACCAGCTGCACGTCCACGTCAGCTTGGGAGAGGGAAAAAGAGCGGGGAAAAAAAGGAAATTCGGCGCAGTTGGCCGACCAACTGCTCCGGTCTGGTCGGTCCATGTCAAAGCCAGGCAGAAGCCGGCGCAGCGGCAAGTCGTCATACACGTTAGCAAGCAAGGAAGGCTGCTGATCATTGCACTTTGCATTGCTCCACCGTGCCCACTCGTACACAGACACGAATCAGGCATGCAGGTCTCTGACCGACTGCATGCTGTGTAGGTTTGTAGAGGGTGCGTACGTGCTCCTACTTTACTCGTACACAAAAGCGGTGAAGCCTAGCTGTTGGGTCAGTCTGCAACGACAAAGATTCAATGGTTTCTCTCAGCCTTGCCGAAGCATCCAACGTCCAAGTAGGCAGCTAACGGATTGCCTACGGATTGAGAGCACCTGCCTGCCTGCTTAATCTTGCCCTCTGGGTTACGTGGACACCACCACATCATCATGTTGCCCGTCGCGTGCACGCACGCGTGCATGGCCCGGTTCATCCGCTCGCTGCACGCTGCCACGCCGGGGGTTAGCTAGGTTTGCGTACGTGCCAGAGGTAACGCTGCCTTGCCGGCCGGGCATCATCATCGTCCCGGTCCCGGCCGGCCGTCGCCCCACTCGGCCACTCCTGCCACGTCCGTCCGTGTCCTCGGAGCAGCTAGCCGGCCGTGGCGCTGGCCATTTTGATTGGGGTCGGTACGTACAACCAGACTGGATGCAAAAGTTTAATCGTTTTTCAACCATATCCTCCTCGCCCCCATCTGGATTTTGGAGCCTGTTTAAGCCATGTTCTGGTGACAAAGATTCCGTCCGATCCGGTCCCGGCCGGTGTTGTCAAGCAACAAGTCTAGTTGCTTCTTTGCTTTGTTTGCGATGTTACATGGGGGAAAAAAAACACCCACACAACTTGCGAATCATGAAAATAATTTTATTTCACGGAAAAGAAAAGAGTTCGTGCAAACTCTTTAGTTACTGGATTCATGCAAACAGTTTATCCTTTTTATTTGTTGGCAGCTGCAGAGTACGTGATTCACTTTTATTTTCGCTATTATCAATGTGCAAAGAACACTTTGGGCCTCATGTAGAAAAGCACGTGCCAAAGAATAAAGAAAAACATTTGCTATTAGTAGATCACAATGGACCGAAAGGCATCCTGGGGTCGTCTAGTGAGCCCAACCTACCACTGTCTTCTGCCAAAACCCACCTACCAAAGTCAGATCAGGCCAGGCCTGAAAAGTTCTTCCGTGCCCCCTCCTTTCCTTGCCCACTTTCGCAGCCCACGCCTGAGAAATTCTACCGAAGACCACGGGGAGCCCACAAAGTAGCCCACGCCAGCAGCGCGTGTGCTTTTTTGCCCATGCGGAGAGCAAAACGGGGGCAGCACAATTCAGATTTGGCACAACCCAGGCCCAAGATTGGTTTCTCGGGCGCGTTTGGTTTGTGACAGAGCGAGCCAAATTAAAATTTGGCAATGACAAAAATCAGTCGCGGAAACATTGATTAATTTAAACTGAAAAACACGAACAGGCGTGGGACATGAAATTCGAGTGGAAACTAAAACAATATAACAACCAAATTTGTTAACTACCCGCCATTCCACGTGAGACAGTAAACTGATGGTAACAAAAAAGGGTGATAACATCTGAGATACTTTCCGTTCTAAATTATTAGTCGTCTTAGGTTTTTTCTCTAGATACATATAGCAAAATCTATATATCTCAAGCAGGTCTAACGAGAGTTCTTAATCCTGCTCCTCTTTCCAAAATGCCAAGTGCCTGGGATTTAGGAAGCGTGTTCTACTAAAGTCTTTGTATTTCTTTGCAGTCAATAGCTATCATGTGCCATGCGTCGTACATGCATGTGAGATTCAGACTCGTATTTCTAGTTTTTCATATTTATTTTTATTTTATTTTATTTTGGCTGGTGTGCTCATCTATTATATTAATAAGGGAGTGTTAAAAAAGGCCACCACGTTTGTCGAGGAGGTGTAGAAATTTTCACGTTAATTTAAAAAAGAGAAGGATTTGCACCGTCGGATTTTATAAAGATCTAACAGTTAAAATTAACTCAAAGAGTTGAAATCAAATACGATTAATATCGAAATTAAAAAAATTATAAAAAGTAGGATTTGATCAAAAATCCATATTGCTGTTGCAGGGGTGGTGGTCGTTGGTTCAGGATGGCAACGATCGTCGGCACTTACTACCTGATCGGCACAGTCAGGGTAATGCTACAAACACTCCACAGCTAGATGATTAAACAACAATATCCTTTGCATGGATCACTAGCATCCATCACGGTATCAATTTTTTTTTGCAAAGCACGACAAATAAGGAGGTATGAAATAAAAAACCATCGTATTTGCTGAGAGGGACTAGAACTTACCATGTTATTTAAAAAAAATGAAGAATATACGCCTTTAAATTTTATAAAGATCTAACAATTAACAATCAAGATTAATTCAAAGATTCCATATCAAATACGATTAATACATATATATAATTTTAGAATTAAAAAATTAAAAAAATTAGGATTTGATCAAAAGTCCTTGCTGAATACAATTAGTAAATAGTTTAAATTTAAATTAAAATAAGAAAAATCAGACCTAACCAAAACCATGTTGAATGCAATTAGTAAATAGCTAAATTTAGAATTAAATAAAAAAATTAGCAACTGATAAAAGAGTCCAAGTTGAATGCCGTTAGTAAATAGCTAATTTAAAATTAAAAGTGTAAAAAATTTTAATAGTTGATCAAATAATAAATACTGATATTTGATTTCTATTAAGTTTGGGAATCAAATTATGTATGTAAATAGCCCATGTAAAATAAAATTGCCACACTAATAAAAAAATGTTTGACTCTAATAGTTTACATTATTTCAGAAGGTTTGTTGAATAAACTAATATATATTTTAACTTGAAATTAAATAATATAAAATCCATAGTATATATTATATATGATTTGGTGCAAAATATAATAATAAAAGATCCATGTAAATAACAAAATAAATCACTAATATGTAATGAAAAGTATAAATTTTGAAAAATAAAGGAACCTAGGTTCCTAAAATTTTCATGCTACTATCATTACTAGTACACACTTTTATAAATAATTAATTATTAATAATGGCACAAGTGACTAAGATAATTGTTAGGATGTTTGTTAGGATTTTCTCAATGGGTACAAATAAAACAACATCACACAAGAAACCCATGTAAACCCCCAAAATGGATTATACTATAGTGAAGGAGAAAAAAAGATGGCTTCATCGGTTTCTTCTCCCTCCATAAGTACTAATATATTCTTGAAAATACCACGTTACCACTAAGAAGATATTTTGCCAAACATCAGGCTCGACGAAAAGAGTTGATTGATCATTGAAGCCAAAGCTAAAACTATTTTAGAAGAACCCAAAGTCCTACCAAATAGATACTTAGTTTGCGCGATGGTCTATCTTTATTTCACATTATTCTAAACTAAAAGACTATGAGATAGTGTGCAATTTAGGGAGCCTGATGATAACAACAATAAAAAACATTCGAGTGGTCATGGAGAAGCACAACTTAATAAAAGTAACTTATAGGGTACAACTATGATTAAAAGAACAGAAAGTAAAAAAGTTAATATGGATCATATTCCGAAAAAGTAATGATGACTATGAAGAAAATAGTGGATTGGCCACAAAGAAGTATAGTCATATAGCAGCATATATAGAGCAAATGCACAATCATTAAATTTGGACATGAAAGCAATGAGTTGATAGATCGTCGAAAGTGCAATAATAAAGATTAGGAGCACAACAATGATAGTAAGATGGTATAGTCATATCATAGCCGCGACATGACACTAGCTAGGTCACGAGGCCGAGTATCACCCTAACATGGCTATAGAGGCACGATGATCACTTCCAGCAACAACACGAAGTAGCGAGATGGTAATTTCTTGGCATGTAGCATTGTGATAAGTGTGTGTTCGAGATCTAAAAATAATTAGTTCACTTGGGATGGGGAAAAGAAGTTTAGAGACTCAATTCCTACCGATCTCTTTCTATGGGGAGGGATGGTAATTGAAAGGAAAACAAATAATTTTAATCATTCATCATGACTTATGATATACTTTCCACGTCAAAACCTGCATACAAATAGAGGATATGAATTTACTTTCCAAATCCCTCCACGGACCAAACAAGGAATTGGGACTAAAAATCAAACTCCTAAGTGAATTTATTTCTTCCATCAACTCCCACCACTAATTCCTGTTCCTGTTCAGTTGCCAAACACACCCTGCAGGTGTACGAGAAGTCGTGCGTACGTGAGCTTTGCTAGCTACTAGTTGCCACTCCGCCGCCGTCGATAAGTGGAAGAAGCATCCCCTTTCTTCCACCAAAGCTCAATCATGGCAGAAACTTCTCCACGAAACCCCCCTCAGCTCATGAACGGTGAGCTCAGCGGCGGCGACGACGTTCCTGCCATGCTCTCCTCAGCCCCTGAACCATGCTTCGGCAGCGGCGGCATCCCTTTCGTCGACTTCGACGTCCTCGTCAACGACGCAGCCGACCAGCGGGCGCAGGCGATCCGGGACCTCGGCCGGGCGTGCGAGGACTGGGGCTTCTTCATGGTACGTTCGAAAGTTGAAACCCTTCTTCCTGCTGCTACGTATTCAGCAAGCTAGAACATCTTCTTCGATCAACGGTGGCGTAGTAAATCTTAACACACGTTTCGACGGTGTGAATTGAAGGTGATCAACCATGGGGTGCCCGAGTCTCTCCAGGAAGCGGTCACGGAGGCGTGCGAGGAACTGCTCGCTTCACCGGAGGAGGAGAAGGCACGATACACGGCGGCCGGGCCGATGGACCCGGTACGTTCGGTACCGGTTTCTACTCGGCAGACGGCAGCGCCCGGCGCCGGAGGCACTACCTGAAGATGTTCGTCCATCCTGAGCTCCACTGCCCTGCAAAACCTGAAAATTTGAGGTACCTGCAAGCTCGATCGGATTAGCAGAACCGTACGTGTCTCTGCTCCCACATTTCTGTCACTCCATCGGTGTCGTCTTCAGGGACATCGCTGGGGAGTTGGCGGCACGGACGAGAGACCTGATGCTGCAGCTCGGCGTCGCCATCTCCGAGAGCCTGGGCGTCGCCGGCGGCCGCGTTTCCGAGGCCCTGGACCTCGGGTCCTGCTTCCAGATGCTCGTCCAGAACCAGTACCCGGCGTGCGCCGGCGCGGACGACGTCGGTAGCATAGCACCATGGGGATCCCCCGTCACACCGACCACGGCTTCCTCGCGCTCATCTTACAGAACGGCGTAGACGGGCTCGAGGTCAAGCACGGCGGGCGGTGGCTCCTCGCCAAGCCGCATCCGGGCGCCCTCTTCGTCCTCGCCGGCGACCAGCTGGAGGTAACAGGAGAACACCGATGATCCCAGTTTGCTTCACGAGCTCTTCCTATACATCACGTGTGTGTGCGGCCGTGTCTGTTGCAGATTGTGAGCAACGAGAGGTACAAGGCGGTGGTGCACCGCGCGGTGGTCGGCGGTGAGAAGGAGAGGATCTCCTTCGTCAGCATGGTCGCACCGTGCCTGGACGCCGTCGTCGAGCCAGTGCACGAGCTGGCGGCCGCCGACGGCCGTGGCGTGGAGTTCCGGGGCATCAAGTACAGACAGAGACTACATCGTGGCGCATCAGCGGAGCAACAGGGTCGACGGGACCACGGCGATGGACATCGCACGAACACAGCTCAGTTGAGAGTTCGGAGAATGAAATCCTTGGTGATCTTTGCATCAGTTTCAGTTCCTGAGTACACTATCTAGTACTCATCTGCCAATAAAGATTGTATGTTTATGGCACTTTGGTCTTGTATTGTATCACACTACTTGATAGAGCAATGCAACCATCCTTCCGTAACCAGGATCCTAAAGTAACACAGATACACACCTTATGGACTCATGTAACTAACAAGATTAGCACTAACAGTTATTTTGTGAAGGATACACATATCAAGGACTTCATTTTCTTTGGATCATACATGCTACATCATAGTTTGCCTGTGGAAAATTTTCTTAAAGAATTGCAAATCTTGTTTAACATTTAATTACCCACTTTCTGCAGTAGATATGAGCAGGAGGAAAGATAATCATGCCCATTGTTTCTATTCTTTTGCGCAAGAAATCGACTCCGAAACTCTCCAAGAGCCCAAATCGGGAACAAGTTGCGGTAGTTGCCATAATTGAAGTAAAAGGAGCAGTTGAAGCTTCCAACATGTTCCTGCATTGTTTGAGTTCAAATACAGCTAAGTAATTAACTAAAACATATATCTAGAGGCATGGCAAAAACAAAGGTTCAGTTGTAGAATCTACAGGACACTAATGTCTACAGTCTGGACCAGTGTATGCGCAGTACTGCACAACTCATACGGAGGAGAGATAAGTGATGTACACTACTGCACAGATGACGACTTATGCATATGTGATTGTACAGAGAAAGGAATATTTACGCTATATGTGTGCCTTTTCTGACCATTTATAGTGTGGATGAAACAATAAGATTTATCATTACATATATTCTGACTATTATAAGTGATAGATAAACCTACTGTTGGTAGAAAGATAATCCTATTTTTGTAAAAAAGGTGAAACTGCACTTCATTTAATAATGATCCTTATGTGGGCCAAAATAATTGAAGACTTACTTGCTGGGGAAACTCGCCTGACTCTAGTTGCATATTGATCAATTCTTTTGCAGCACGATATAGCGGTTCCGGATCCCGTTCAACCTACTTTGCGCACAATATGAAATAACAAGCCAACATCAGAAGAGTTTCATGTATAATATATTAATGAACAATCCAAATGTTGCAATGTCCAACGTGCGATGTATACCTGCCCAGCAAAGATTAAAGACAGCATTGCCCATGCAGTGTTCACTGCATGAGGACGACCAGTCCCTGCATAAACCTGGCAAATTTTGTTATGGAAACCACCATACAATGATACAATTTATTAAGGTTTGACTAATAACTGTACTAGAGATATGGAAACCGATTAGATGCTCAGACTTGAAACTTGCTCCGAGATCGAATAATGAATTTAGCTTGTCAAGCAAACAACTACCAAACATGACACAAAAAATCCTCAAACAAGCCCAGGGTTAGATAAGTGGAGATTAAGAATTATTACCGCGTTTTCACTAGAAGGATAAGTCTCTCCCCATCCACCTGTACTTAGCTGCTTTGACAACAGAAAGCTGCATGCTTTCCTGATGGAAGAACTGTTTTCATAAGTTCTTCCAGCAGCAACTAACCCTTCTACCGCAAATAAGGTCCCATAAGTGAAACACACACCCCAATTTCCAAACCTGTTAAATAAGACTAATCAAGTTATTGTTACATACATGATATGTTTTAAGAATTGAGACATAACAAATTAAACAAGATGATTTTGGTGACCATGCGCCATCCTTTCGCTGTTTGTTCTCGATAAACTTGGATCCTCCTTTAATGCATTTTCCTATCTCTTCATCGCGGTACCCTGGATACAGCTCCCTGAACATGGCCAGAGTTTGAAGAGCCGATGATGTGCATTCAACAGATCTATCAATTGGTTGGTACAATGAATTACCTCTCATGTGATTGAAAAAAAGAAACTAATGGATGTGCATGCTTGCTACATGTAAGAAGATGTTTTTGTTCTCTTACGGATGATCAACAACAATGTTCAGAAAAGTCTCGGAAGGGTTCAGAACCTATTGTGAACGAAGTCCAGGTTAGTGTGTAGTCGAGCATGAGATGTAAAAGAAGGAAAACACTGAAAAATTCTGAATAAATGTAGCGAGCATGAATACCAATGCAGACTTACATTTTTGCAGTCATGGACTTAATAAAAATATATGTGCCTTATGCGAACTAATTTTCTACCCATTTTTGTATTCTTGCCATCATTATATTATGCAGAATGTATCAGGTGCATCGACTGCTCTACAGTTTTGACTGAAGCTTCGAGCTAGTTTTCTTTGGAGGAATAGATAATTCCATGTAACACTACGCATCATTCAGCTACAATGGTGCTACTTGTTTTTTGCAGGGTCAGTTTTCCATGCATGGTCTAAAAGGATACCTGCAATATACCTATTTTCATGACATAAATTCTTTTAAACAAATTTATGAACAATGACGATTCTTATTAAAACTCCACAATAAAGTAAGTTAAATTAAAAAAATAGTACTCACCTCCAACAAAGATGTGGTTCTCTTGCAGTCATATGTTGAAAAGGTGCCATCTTTGTTCTTTGATGGGAAAAGAAAAGGTGGTCATTAACTTTATGTGAAAGTACAGTATCAAATTATTTTAACAACAAGTAAAGTGGAAAACATACGGTACAAATGAACTAGTACATGATTCGATTAAAATATAAATATGTATAGTACAATTTGGAGGGAGGCGAGAAAAGAACTTTGGGGGTATTCAGAGTAAAAGGTTATAAGAAGCAGAGGAGGCATGATAGGAGTCTTCAGTTCTGTTCGGCTCCTTTGACATGTTGCTACTGCCTTATTATGAAGCTCTTCCACTGACAGGCATGGGCAACGACCAGGACGGCAGGACCTCAACCTCAAGCCCATGCACCCATGGAACTTAAGAGATGTCCAGTCCAATGCTAATCCAAGGTAAGCCCATACAGCTCCAAGCAGGGGACTTTGTCCGCTCCAACTAGCGCCGTAGTACTGAAGAATGAGCTCTGCGCTAGCAAGGACGACGGTGGACAAAGAGGAGAACCCAGCAGATGACCACGTTGAGCTCGGAAGAGGAGCTAGGTGGGAGCAGCGATGACTAATGGAAAGGGGTATATCAAAAAGGTCAGAACACTGAACCAGAAAGAGGCTGTACTCTGTCTGTGTAATGGTGGTTATTGATCTGCTACGAGCCACTGAAATACTACTACTACGCATATTGGAGCTTGTCTTCTTATGGTACCGACAAATATGCTAATGGTTTATACGGGGATCACATTTCAAAAGGTGTAAGATGATAATTTTAACTCAATTAAAACCGGAATGTGTGCTAGAGCGAAGACATTGTTGGCATCAGAGCCAGTCAATGTGAACTGATTCATGTTACCTTCTAAAATTAATTAAAACGCACAAATATCAGCTTAGAAAAAGATTAGGAATATAATAGATGATTTTAGTCAAAGTCGTACCATAAAAGACAGCAAGCAATCCACTGCATCATACAACCTTTCTTCTTTTATGGGATCCCCCACAAGGTTGGGAGAGATCTTTGATAACAGCAACAATGCCTATAGGAATTGAACTAAGGGTTAGAAAAATTCAATAAGCACATATTGACACATGAAACACTATGCTATAAGTTTGTGCATACTTAATGGATGCTGGATACAGTAGAGAAACATTATAAGTGTTATATGGGCTATTATGTAAACTTTATTTCTTTACCAGGGAAGAACATTTCCCACACACTACATATATATGTCGTAAGTACTGACCTGAAGTGCTTCTGCAGTTGCATCAGATACAGACCATCCGTTATCTATAATTGAATGAGCCCATGACCCTTTTGATCTATGGCGGTAATAATTTTCATAGTCGGGTTGGTTTTCAAGAATCTAAAAATAAAATGCATGTCAAAATTTGCTATGCAAGTATTGTTATATTTTACCATATATGAGTATAGAATATATAAGTAACAACGACCTGTAAACATTTTATGAACTCATGAGCTTTCGAAAGTGTTGGAGCAAACTCATGAATAAGGTCAGCTGAGCAGTATGCTTTGACAATGAAAGCTGTGTCCCATGTTTGAGTGCCGTCATACACCTGTAATAGAGGGAAAATTAAGTGCTTTTCTACAACTTTAATACTTAACTTTTTGACAGTTGCCACTGAATTTATTGGGGTCCAGTGCAGCATCAGCTGATTAGAATAGGTAGCAGCAGACACAGGCATTGTTCCCACTGGCAGCACCTCCATATGAGTACAGGAATAGGGGGCTGTGATATCATTGGTTTTGGATAGTAGCATAGTTTGGGTATACTTGATGAGTTGGGAATAGAGGGAATATATTCTAGAAGATTCTAGAAAGAACTAGAGGTACAGGAAGTGAGAGCCTTGAGAAGAGAAACAAGAATACAAGGTATAAAAAAAACAAAGATGGAAATGGGCTGTAGCAATTCAAGACTTCATCAGCTTATAGTTTAGCGTGCGTTATATAATTTATGAAAGGAGAACTAGCTTAAATTTAGATTTTGACAAAGTTATATACCTTATTCATTGCTACAATATAGCTTTAAGAATACAGATATTGCACCAATAAACATTATGCTAAAAGTATAAGAGTCAAGCAGATGGAATAACTAACATTCTTACCCAAGGATTTTCAACAGTAATTCTACGCCATTATTCTTAACCATTAAATTAAGGTCAAGTGCAGTTACTGCATAACATGACAAGATAGTACCTGTAACTTCATGCCATCTTCCGCAATCCATAAATAATCATAGATCCTCGGAAGGTGGCGCTTGAATGCATCCGAATTTGGATTTTCTATCCAACAACAAATCATATTTAGTGCCTACCAGCATAAAACTAACAATAGGTTAGTTATAGTTAAAGATAATTCATGACCCAAATTGTTCATTATCCCAAGGTAAGTAAAATCATTGCAAAATATGTTCAAGGATCACAAAAATCTTTGATAAAGTACTTCCATATGGTATTTACATACAGTTGCGGTTAAGATGTTTATCTAGGTGTTATATCATCCCGTAACATCACTATATGTACAGACATCCAATGCCAAAGTGCTGGGACCAGTTGACCTGATCACAAAAGTTAATGATGCATAAAAATGCATGTAGAAACAGGAGGTTCAATTTTAATATAGAACTAATGCGAGCTTTAGGACAGCAGTGCATCATTCTACTACAGGGCTAGGTGGGGTACAATTGAAAGATTTATGTGAAGTTGGGGTGGCTTGTCAAGCTGTGAAGAGCATATTTGTACTAGTATAGCCATGTACTAAAATAGAAATTTGGTGCTGTTGGAACTACTTATTATTAAGTCGTCATAGCCTCAAACAGACAGAGATTTGCTATTACACACAGAACAACAACTTAAATCAATGGCTTGGAAAGCTCAAGGAATCAAGACATATCTTGTATACATTACCTTGTTGACAGGGCATATACAGAGGTAATTAGTACTTTCATCTTCATAATGAATATGCTTCATGATGTTTCTCAATGCTGTATCTCTTAATTTGTTAACTGGCCAACAGTTCAGCACTGGTTCCAAAATTTTATTCACGCAAGTCCATGCAGCATTTTGCACCAAGGACCGTGGGTAGAGAAGGTCTTCCTACTTGCAAAAACACAAATGACATAGAATATAATAAAGAGGTTCAGGATAGATATTTTGTTGTGGTATCATAGTGGTTAAGTTGGTATGCAACAACCTAACTTCTTATATAGAAATCAATTCATAAAAGAACGGCACTTGTATTTTTGGATCTGGTCAAAACATAATTAAACCAACCTTAGCACAAGTGTCTCGAGCTTTGTTCCAATCGATCTCACTGTATGGTATGTTATATAGCTCATTTCGTATCGACAATATTGTTGGTGTAATTGGCCCAACAAACTTCTTCCCATATAGATAAGCCATCGGCATATAAATCAACCGGCAGAAGGACCAGAACCGCCCTACAACAGAAACCAAAGTCGACGTTATTAATTAGAAAAAGATATTACAATAGCAGCTATGAAAGGTTCTGAACATCAAAGGAGGAGGTAGAACTATCTTCAATTATATACTTCATTCTAATACACAGGTGTACCAAATGCCCCAAGGCTTCATTATTGGAATTTAAACTTACACTTAAGTGCAACTTTTGAAAAATACGAGACATTAAAGTTTAAATAAATTAGATCTTTGTAGATAAATAATTGTTTCATATATTCATATTTCTTTATAGGTAGCAAGTTTAAAATTGTATCTAAAACTATTGACTATTCAGTATTCACGAATATCTGGATCAATTCCTGATGCCCCTTAGGAAAGTAATTATAGGAACGTTACGTTATGGTAAAATTTCATTTAGGACGAGTTTGGTTGTGCATTCAACAATCTTCGCCTAATATTTATGATATTTAAGTGCAACTTTGGTCGTGTAAACGTGAACATATTCTTTTGTGGGTAGGCATTATGAAAATAAAAGAAAGAGTGATTCAGTATGGATAATGGCTGGGCAGAGTGAACATTACGGTTTTTGGTTAAGACATGCATTTCAACCAATCAATTTAATGCATAGAGTAAATATGAAAGGGCTCAAATATATGTTCTGAGAACAAAACACGTACCAGGATGAATTGGAAGAAAATATGGAACAAGCCATAGCTCAGGAATGATCGAGTTATTTCCATTCCAATCATACAGGCCGATTACCTTTGTTTGAAAGCACAAGCACTTCGAGTTAGTACTTTCTTGATTAGTAAATAATAAGTTACATATAAATCAATAGCTGCTACTGGAATTTGAGAATCATTATTTGTCAAACCAAGTCCCAAAGCAAGGTTCCCATGAAATGAAGCTGGTATGACTGGTTCTTGAATCATGCCATCACAGCTCGAAAGTGAATAAATGATATATGCTAAAATCTGTAGCAGTAATTTAAAGTGACACAACATAGTTATAAATAATGTAAACCCCAGTTATAACTTGAGTTGGCCAAGGAATTCTCCCATACACTGTACAGTAAACTATGCATTAAGACTACAATAAGGCACCATGGTGCGACCACCCCATCATTTATTATTCAACAGTAATCTCAATTTTTGAGTACTATATTTTTTGAGCAAAGGAAAGAGCAATGCAATCAACTGGGGTGTAAGAGCTTTAGGCTGCGTTTGGTTCAGAAAAGGGTTCAGCTTTTCTGCAGCTAGTTTAAAAAGCTGCTTTTCTGTAGTACAAATTTGAAAGCGGGCTGTACCCTGCTTTTGCAGCTTTTCCGAATTTGTAAAAACTACACATCTACTATTGGTCACATATATACCCTTTCAATTCTTTTTTATATATAAAAAAATAAAGATTTTCATATATAGTAAAATAAAAATAAAAAAGAATAAAAAAGTTAACTCTAAATATTTTCATATATATATAAATAAAGATTTAAAGGAAAAATAATTTGGTTATCACGAAGAAATATTGTATACTGTCTTTCATAAAAACAATATATAACTTTTTTACAGTCGACAACTCACAGCAGTCTGAACCAAACGACAGAGCAGGCATCTCACAGCAGACATCTGACAGCAGTTTTTTCACAGCTCACAGCTGAACCAAACGCACCCTTAGCATGCCAGCCTTGGCAAACTCTTGTAGGTTTTTTTTATGAAAGCATCTGTTGCAGGTTGAACCCACCCCTTCACCTAATACTAACCCAAAACCAGCCAATTGCATAGTGGTAAGCAATACTCAACAAAGAAGTGGCCTTAAAGAAAATCATGTAAATATGGTACCTAGGCAGGTCTAAAAAACATAAAAGCGGCGAGACACTCAACAGAAAGAATAAATTTCAGACACGTACGAACACAGGCCTAGTGGCTTTTCTAAACACATTTTTTTTTAAAAGGCAATTTTATTAATTTCAAGTACTCATACTCATATTCATATAGGAAAAATAAAGTTGTTAACATTTTGTAAATTTCGAGGAAATGTTGAAAATTGTAGCCCGCTATTAGCTTTTTAGGAGATCTACCGCTACGCTAAGCAACATTTGTCCGCTACGTCTAAAGGGGTTTTACGAGATTTAACAGTGCTAAATATCCCCTAAAGTGGCTTTTACAAGATTTAGCAGCACTAAATGTCAAGTTGCTAGTAGATTTTAGTGGTGTCATTCGCAAAGGCGCAGTCAAAAGAACCAATACAACTAAATGAACGTAGTGTAGACCCTAGACAACATAGTACGGGCACCGTTGGGCAATTAAGAGACATGTTAGAGTTTATTTTTTGGTGTTAGACCAATAGTGTTTATTATTTTATATGTGATTATTGATTATTTTATCTTTCTGTTAAATGATTTAGCTTTCGCTATAGCCCGCTATAGTTTTCTATAGCTTTTAGAGAAGGCTGCCGCTAGCCTGCTATTTACAACATTATTTCGAGGTGTACCGATAGCCAAATCTTTCCCCATTGAGGAATTGCTGCTGCACTTCCATGAGACAAGATCCATGCACTTCCTCTGGTCAAAGCTTCATGCGTGCACATCTCCCCAAGAAGTCTTAACGTAACATAGTTTAAGCATGAGCTGAACATAGTGCTCTGTCCCAACTCTTGCATGCCCCAACCACCGTCCTCATTCTAAATGGAATACAATAGAAACAAGTTTAATTTCTCTATTTCTTAGATTTAAAAAATAGTGCTTTTATGACCTATAATATTCTCACAACAAAGCAATTTACTTTAGTTGACATACCTGATGGTTGTAAATATAGCGGCATATCTCACGTTGATGTTCTTTTGATAGAACAACATTGAGTGACCCAGTGACATACAGAGCAAACACCTGTGGGGAATACAGAAACTTCATAATGTTACAAGCGAGTTAACTCTATATATTCAAATAAAAGCATGACATTGAACCATCAATTATCTGGCAATGTTTGACCAAACTCATGAACTACCTCAGTCACAAAGACAATCAACTCCTCCATTTGTTTCTCAGTACCATATTTTTGTAAAGATTAGTTACGTGAACCAGCATATAAGATGCAGCGGGCATAATGCAAACGTACATACTAAGTTTTATATCAGCAAGAGAAATCACTCCAGGTCATTTAGTCACCAATAAAGATGTCTGAAAAGATAACCTTGTCCACTAACCCAGCAGTGAAAATTGAACATACACCAAGAGAAATATCCTCCAACTAACTCAGTAAAAAATATGACTTGGCTATATAGTAATACCAATTAAACAAAAAAAGAACATACCAGAATAGGCATAATGAACATAACCCCACTATAATTGCAAGGCCAATGACCATCATGTGCTTGTAGAGTAGAATGCTGGGCAAGGGCTCGCCTCAGTGACGTTAATAGAATTTCTTCGGTGACTTCCGCACTGTTTACAAGTTTGATGACTGGAAAATCCACCTGATGGTGGATTTGTTTTGCACACTACAATAAATGCAACACAACATTTTTAGAATTATGGTGGATGGCATAACTACTTAAAACTATGCACCTCATGTGTGCAGTATAAGCTAATGTTTGGAAAATACTGCTATGCTTAAGTTTGAGCTACTGATATGCCATTTTTACCACCGTCAACACGTAGAATTATGCCAAGTAGCAAGTTGAGTTTTGGAGAATTTTTGTGTTGAAGTTGCTGGGTGTGGTGTTAATTAGCAGATGCTTCCTAGAGTACTGTCATTCAAATAATTTTGGATTTAATGAACTGGATGTTTCGAGTGTTTTGAAATAAGTTCTAGAGATATGCTAAATGTTATATGAAAAAAATAAATAAATCTCCTTGCAAGCCACGCATAAGAAATAAATAAGCCAAGTAATACACATCTGGTAAAACAAAGAATAGGGCTATTGAAATTTCTAATAAGACTCCAAGACATTTAGCTGGAGAATGGACACAAACTTTTAGCAAGTGCATTTTATCATTGGTTTGTCTTGTAGTCGTAAATGTTCTTGCAAAACATGTGAAAACTAACACAGTTAAAATTGTGCCATGATTCAGAATTACCTGAAATCTTAAAAGAAGGTCTTGTGCTACCCTCTTCTCGAACCGGTGCTCCGTGAACTCCTGTCTCATCCTCTCAACCTCGGTGCGCTCCTCCTGCGTGCCGGCATCAGGGTCAAACTCCCATACCTGCCTGCCGAGGAAGTTGCTCGCCGACCGCAGCCACGGCCCACCGCCCTCGCCAATCTTCAGCTTCCACATGAGCCAGCCGGTCGGTACAGCAATGCTCGAATTGTTCTCGAGATGTTTTGCTCAAGGGAAGCAAATTGCAAACGTCCAACTAACAGAACTTGGTAGGCTGTGTATGGTGGAACAATGGTAGGCTTTTACAGGAGTCGAGCATAGTCGAGGTTACCTTCTGAATTTTTGTTCCGGAGCTAGTTCTGAGCTCACCCAACTACTATATGCAATGTTTAATTCATCCATGTCTGCATTCCAGGTTATATTATATCATCATCCAGCTGATCCGTAAGCAAAAACTAACTCCTGTGTACTGGACCTGGTTGCAATAAATAGTAGCTGCTGGTATTGTCGCTGCGATGTTATTCTCCATTCTGTCCTTTTTCATCGATCTCTGTACCCCAGATCAGCCATCAATCATGACTGAAGTAGACTTGCGCCGCCCAAAAACATGCAGGTATCCATCAAAGTGATGACAATGGCTGTCTGTCTACCCATCATTTGGTAGGCTAAGGATGATGTATGTGGGATCAATGGTAGGGCAGAGCATAGCCCCCGTATCTAGCCATCAAATCATGCTTGATGTAGACTTGCACCACACATTTTGGTAGGTCATGTAGCTCTATCAACGTGGATAGTGAGATAATGACTGCCTGCTGTCCCTGTATATCAAGTGTGCATCTCACGCGTCACCATTCAACCTCTCTGTCTCTGTCTCTCTCTCTCGATTAATGTGCGCACATCTTTTTGAGTTTTTCAGTTATATATTCAACTTATTGTACATTATATTTCAAGATTTTTACAATTGAAATCAGAAGTTCTCACAGGACAATTCATTAATAAATATAAACCCTACAAAAAGAACACTAATCAAGGTCACAGGACGATTCACGCTAGCTTTGTGCCCAGTGGTAGGTGTGCAAATGGAACGGACAGACTGACTCAACCTTTTTATTGTATATAAACATTACCACTCAATATTTTTTTAAAAGAAGCAGCCCATTAAATGAAAAGCGCATTCAATACACATATGTGTAGTCCAAAACCTCTTACTTTATTTATCAACTTCTATGTGTACAATGGAAGCCCAAGTGCCTTGGTTATGTAGCGTGGTTTCTGAAGATTCCTTTCTTGGGATCCAAGTAATAGGCTAACATATGTTACTATTCCCTCCGTTTCAAATTATTTCAAGTTATAGTTCGTTTTGGTAAATCTAGATGCATAATTTTTGCTATATATCTAGATATAATATTTACCTAGGTGCACAGCAAAAACTATGTATCTAGATTTGCCAAAACGACCTACAATTTGGAACGGAAGGAGTACTGTACTAAATCTTACTCTTCCTAATCGGGGACTCATCTGGGCAGATGTGAGCGTACAAAGGGAAAACCCATATCACAACATTACAAACATTCCACTAAAGGTAATATTCATCTACTGGTCGAATATACGAGGAATAGGATGTAACAGTAGCCTCGCCTTCCTCCTAACAGAAACTCCAAAGAAATCTGCCATATCTATGTCATCTGGCTTAACCCCAATGGGTAGCTCCCAGTCAAAAAGGTATAGAAGGCTAGCCAGAGCAATCTCGATGTTTGCTTGGGAGAAGGTTATCCCAGGGCAAATTCGTCGCCCGGCCCCAAATGGGATGAACTCAAAATCCAACCCTAAGAGGTTGGAAGTATGTTCACCTTCAAACCTTTCCGGCACGAACTTTTCAGAATCTTCCCAGTATCTTGGATCCCTAGAGATAGCCCATAGATTTAAAATAACTGGTGTTCCTTTTGGTACATCATATCCTTGTACTTTACTGTCATCGTCGAGGCAAACCCTTGGTGCGAGTGGAATAGGAGGGTGCAATCTTAAGATCTCCTTGATTACTGCTCTGAGGTAGACAACGTCGCCTAGAGCTGCCTCGTGCACTCTTCCCTGCCCTGCGAGAGCATGGCGAATCTCTGACTGCGCCTTCTTCATCACCCTTGGATTCGCCATTAGTTCGGCCATGGCCCATTGAAGAGTAGTCGCTGTTGCTTTTTATTGCTGCTACGAACACGTCCTGCTCAGCACATGCACATACCAGTAAGGTTTATGGTGCAGTAGTAGTACTATCTGTTTGATCGGCATTTTTGCTAAGTTTTGGGTACACTGTTGATGTATGGAAGGACGTCCTAGGTTACTGAGATGAGAGCAATTACACTACCACCAACACTGCCACGAGGACTCCATGGGTGAGAAACTCCCATGGCGCCATCCTTCTGGATCCTCAGCAGCACGTCGATCATGTACTGCTCGCCGCCTCCGCCTCCAGCCGCCCTCCTCTCCTCGTGGTGCTGGAGGATATCGTGCACGAGCCAGACCGCCTCTCGCCGGTTTTGCTCCGCCTTGTGGCTCCGTGGCAGCATTCGCACGAGCTGCGACGACGGGAAGAGGTCGCGGAGGTCAAAGATGGACGCGAAGTCCAGCGCCCGCTCCATCATCTTCAAGAACGCGGCTCGATCGGGCAGCCTGTCGCCGAAGATGGCGCGCACCGCCGAGTCGGCGACGAACTCCCCGATCCGCTCGCCGACGTCGACTGGCTGGCCGGGGGGCGAGGACGACGCCAGCGACGAGACGAGGCGGGCCGCCTCGTCCTCGCGGACGCGACGGAACACGTCGACGCGCTGCGCGCTGAGGAGCTCCGCGACGAGGACCCGCCTGAGCAGCCGCCAGTGGTCGCCGTAGGGCGCGAAGACGATCCCCATCCCGTTCCTCGAGTACGGCTCGTCGATGCCGGAAATGCTCGAGCGCTGCTCGAAGCCGGAAATTTAAAAAAATTATAAAAAGTAGAACTTATTTTTATAAAAAACTAGACCTTCTCTTGATTCCATAATATTATCACATATTAAAAGTAACAATTGTTTGCTTAGGGAAAAAAATATTTTTATCTAACTACCCGGTACCATCCACTAACCCGTTAACCCTTCCACCACACTGTGGCCTCACAAGGACCACAGTCACTCTCTCTCCAACCTCATGTCCAACCTCCTGTCCCTTTCCAATTCACTTCCCCAACCTGCCTCTCACTTTCCTCACACGCACGCAAGCACAGAGCAAGAGAATGGGCGATTTCAGCTCCGTTCACCGATTTTTGTGTGATTAAGGCCGATAATCAATATATATGCGGCGATTATCGATGATGCTGCAGCTGGGAGCGAGGGAGCTGTGATCGTGGCGTCGATAATCGAGGTAAATCGTTGATTATCGATTTGTATCTGACGATTTTCAGTTCAGTTTAGCTTCTTATTTATCTGTACTCACTGATTTGGCTAAATATATTATAGTGGTATAGAATATTCCTTGGATGGTTGGTTGTATCACACATTTAATATGCCTTGTGTTGTTTGTTAGCACTGTGTTATCCTACTTTCTTTTAGGTTCTCCAAGTTAGCTGTAGGTGTTTTCCTGATATATGTTTGTGAACTCCGCTTGCTGAACTGTGCCACCTTTTGAGAGATTTTCTCATGTCACTGGAGTGAAAACTTCAAGCCCCCATCTGTTGGGAAGAATACAATTTCATCATTATGTGTTCCCCTCTTATTTGAGTTCATTTTAATATTTAGAAATATTATTATGGATATCACACGTACCAGCAAGAAGAGACCGAAGAATGATTAAATTGATATGCCGAATGCCTTCATGTATGGACTATGTGCTTGCTAAGTTTGTATGTGGTTTGTATAGACTATGTACTCTTGTTTCTATGCACTATGAGGTTTGTATGAACTATGCACTCTTTTATTTCTGTGAACTATGAAGTTTGTATGGACTATGCACTCGTTTGTTTATATGAACTATGCACTTCGTGGTTTGTATATATGTGCAAATTCATGTGCTTTATGCAATTTTATGGGCAAAATATGTAAACATGTTTATTTCTTAGGCAATTCTATATGCAAAATTGTGCATGTATGTGTAATTTATCTAATATAATATAATACATAACCTAAAAAATTAAATGCTATCAAACCTTTATTTTTTTTCCACTGCCAAAACATATTTTCAGTAGACGAAGCGATAAATCGTTCAGTTTGCATCGATTATCAACGATAAATCGTTGAATTTCATTTTTTTTGAATTTAGATCTCTTTACCAATCGGTTTTGGCGATTTTTCACCGATTTTCAACTGATTATCGTTACCGGAGCTCACTGATAAATGCTGTATCGCCGGTAATGTAATCCTTCAAGTATGGTGTGGCAAAATGCTCCATGGTGCACGATCAGACATTTCCTGGTGAATTTGTGCATGAAGAAGAGGTAGTGAAGAACATGCAATGATGTGGTGTCCTCTAGGGCAGTCTACATCATCAAGAAATAATTAGTCCAGGGTGTCTACTTCCTCTAACTCTATGGTGCAGGCAGGCATCACTAGTACAGGACACGTCAATAGTCCTGGATCCAACCTGGCTGGAACAAATGTTAAAAACTAATGACGGTTTCTGCACTAGTGCATCCTACGAGGAGAGCTGGACCACATAAGATATGGACATAGCACCTCCAACCTCCTAAGAAAACTGTGCAACACCACAACTTCCCCTAATCCTATCATTCTACCAAAAAATGACAGCCTCCTACCCCTCTCTCAGATATGCTTTGAGCCACTAAGTATAGATGGTCAAACAGGGAGCCCACCGGGCCCGATTTGGCCTAGCCCGATTAGGCACGGTCTATTTAGGTACGGTTGCTAAACGGGCCGTGCCGTGCCAGCCCACGGGCTGACCACGCGGTCCAGGCACGACACGAGACAGCCTTAGCCGTGTCGTGCCGACCCGATCAGCCCGTTTGGCCCGCACAGGCACGGCGCATGCGGTGCCTGCTCCTCTTCGCAGATCTCCCAGCACCGCCATCGCCGCGCCGTCCGCGCCGCCTCGCCTCGCCGTCCGTGGATCCGCGCCGCCGCACGGAGAAGGGAGGGGCAGACACCAGCGCTGGCGCACAGGAAAGGAAGGATCTCCGAGCGAACACCAGCACCGCGCGTGGAGAGGAGGAGTTGGCAGCGCTCGCCGCGACGCGGAGAGGGCAGAGAAGGAGCCGGCGACGCCGCCGGCAGTGCGAGAATGGGGCTACGCCGGTCGCCGCTACGGTTCACGCAGCGAGAGGAAAGGGTGGGGGCGGCATTGGCACTGGAGAAGGAGAAGTGGGAATTAGGGTTTTGAGTTAAAATTGAGTATATATATGTGGGCTGGTCTATGAGTTTTGTATATGGGTCGATTGTTAAACGGGCTAGCTGGGCTGACCAGTTAATCGTGTCATGTCAGGCCGGTCCACGTACCGAGGCGTCGGCTCAGGCACGGCACGAGGCCCATGCCGGCCTGGGCCCGATTAATCTCATGCCGTACCGAGCCCGTGCCGGGCCAAAAGGCCGTGCCGTGGGCCGGTCCACGGGCCTCGGGCCGGATGGCCAACTATACCATCAAGGCCTGTGCAGGAAAGATGGCCCTAATTTCCTCCTCGCTAATGTCATCTTTGATTGCCTTTTGTCATTCTTTCTGAAGGACAACAGCAACAACATCATATCATGTGGAGAGCCCTCCAGTGAGGAGAGCTGACCATAGTATGTCACTCGGTTAATTCACTTTATCTCTTTCTATTTCAAGGACAAGTCTCATGTGGGCTTGTCCATAGATCTCTGGCAGGGATGAAGGGAGCACCATCAAGATATCCATCTCACACGCACGCACGCTCGCACGCACATGTGCAGGGTTACAGTCGACATCATTGAGAAATAATGCAGGATGTCTTCTTCCTCCAACACTGTGGTGCGGACAAGCATCCTATAATGAGAGCTGGGCCACTCAAAGTGATTTGTGGACATGGAAAGTTCCACCTGGTAAATTTGTTTTACTCCTCAACTCTCCCTAATCATATCATTCTGCCCAATCAGAAATGGCAGGCTCCCACCCCTGGCTCGGATAATCCTTTGAGCCATCAGGCCCTAATTGCATATCTGTCCGCACTTCATACAAGATTATCTTTTCACATGCCAAAAACTGTAATCCTCATTTCCCTCTCTGCCCTCATGATTCCCTCATCGTCAGTGTCCTCTTTGATTACCTTCTTGCCATTCTATCTCTAGGACAAGGGAAACAACATCATCTCAAGAAATCAATTGCATGCATTTTCTTTCTCATGGTCAATTTCAATGACGACAAGTCTCCTGTGAGAAATAGTCCACAGATCCCATGAATGAATAAGAGTGTGACTCTATTCTATCATGTTCTCTTTCTATGAGGTTGACGTCAAGGACAGGTCTCCAATGAGGAGAGATCATTGGTCCATAAGTGATTGTATTCTCTTTCTCCATGGTCTATTTCAACGACACGTCTTCAATGATAGCAGCCCCATATATCTCAGAGAGGGATGCAGGTGACTCCATTAGGTTATCTTTCTTCAGGTCTATTTCAAGGACAGCCGTCCAATAAGGACAGTTCACCATACCATATCATCCGGTTCTCTTTCTATGCGTCTATTTCAAGGACAAGTATCCTGTGATCCTGTCCACAGATCTCTGGCAGGGATATTATGAAGACAGCGGCATGAAGAACTCACTACATTCTAGCACAAGATTAATTAGTGTGTCCTTCTTTATATAACTAGGCAAATATGTCCGTGCGTTGCTATGGACGAATGCAGTATTGATATATCTTAACATATTTTGTAAAAATTATGATCCGAGTAATTGTTATGTTATTACCCTCTTGCTCCTCTACCATTCTAGCATTTCTTGTCGCCGCCGTGGGGTACCTAGTTTGTAACTTAATTTTGACGGTTTGCGATGACTAATGCTGAGGTAGAAATAGATAGTTGAATAAGAGAGCTTCAGAAACTCTCACCATAGAAAAGTAAGGTACATAAATAGGCAATGTTGTTTTATCTAAGCTCCAGGGGTGGGTCCAGTTCAATTCAAGGGTATTCAACTGAATACCCATTATTCAAAAAAGTTTGTATATACAGTTGTTGTCGGTCAAAACCCACCGGCGAGCAGCGACAGGCAACACGAGGAGCCGGAAGGCTTCCGGGATTGCTGGTGGGCCCCGGTCCCTCGGTCAACGGCCCGAGATCCGGCACACGTCCTGGCTTCCGGAAAAGTAAGGTACATAAATAAGGTACCCGTTATTTTTAGCAAAAAAGTTTGTATATACAATATATCCTGTGTATACAACAACAACTTTGCCTTTTGTCCCAAGCAAGTTGGGGTAGGCTAGAGATGAAACCCACGTAAAACAAGAATAAGAAACACAAAAAACATAAAAAGAGCACAAGCTAAAGGAAGAGTTAGGGGTTAAACAAAAAGTAACAAAGGTCACGGTTCAGATACGTTAATTGCTAATCTCCAAGCGCTCCTATCCATAGCTAATTCCTTAGCGATATTCCATTCCTTAAGGTCTCTCTTAACCGTCTCGTCCCAAGTTAGTCTAGGTCTACCTCTACCTCTCTTTACATTATCGCCCCGCTTTAAAACTCCACTACGCACCGGCACCTCGGGAGGCCTCCGTTGTACATGTCCAAACCATCTCAACCGATGTTGAATCAACTTCTCCTCGATAGGTGCCACCCCGACCCTATCTCGAATCTCTTCATTCCGGACTCTATCCCTTCTTGTATACCCGCAGAACCAACACAGCATACGCATCTCTGCTACACTCAGTTGCTGGACATGTCGTCTTTTTGTAGGCCAACATTCAGCACCGTATAGCATCGCCGGGCGAATCGCCGTCCTATAGAACTTACCTTTTAGCCTCTGTGGCACCTTCTTATCACAAAGGATGCCCAAAGCCTGCCGCCACTTCAACCAACCGGCTGAAATTCTATGTCTAACATCTTCATCAATGTCTCCATTTTTCTGAAGCATTGATTCTAAATACCGGAAAGTATCCTTCTTGGCTACCACAGTATATATATCCTGTGTATATAGTAAAAAAATAAAATGAGCACATAACAGACCTCCCAAACTCCCTTTCAAGCCCAAAAATCGTAGTAGCCCATCTCCCCCTCCAACGGCCCACACGTTCACACCTGGCCCATTGGCCCAATTCGGCAATCAAAAGGCACAAGCCTGACCGAGCCAAGCCATTGCTCCCTGCGTCGCATCCTTTCTGGCTCTCTCTAATCGCGGCGGCGCCTAAACCTAGGTTGCTGGCCGGCGGCATGCACCGGTGGACGGGGGACGGCGAAGCCCAAGTGCCAGGCGCCCCGCGCGTCCGCGCCCAGCCGCCCAAGCTCGGTAGCTCGCCTCGATGCCTCCGCATCTCCTGTTCACGGGACCGTAGGCCACGGTTCCGTCGGCGTACGGCGCACCGCGCAGACGCGCACAGCCAGGGCACCTGAGCAGGGCTCCGGCTCCCCATGTGCGCCGGCGCACCGGCCAGGCCGGCGGCAAGCCGGCGGCAACGGCAAGCGGGGCAGCACAGACTGCGGCCTGCGGGCACAGCGGCCTCCTCTCATCCCCTGCCTTGCCCTCCTCCATCCTTTGAAAGAGAATTCTTCCTGTGCACGCACTAGATACGTTGCACACAGAGAGGGAATTTTTCAACGTTTCTTCAAAGGATAAGGACATCGTCAAGCTTTTTGAAAGCAGGAACCATGAAGGATTGAAAATTTATCTTATAATTTGTAAAGATCCTTATCAATACTATTTTCTGTTTTATAATTTGATTCTCTATTTATTTCAGATATTGCCACTTTGATAGGATGATCATTTAGTATATATATATATATATATATATATATATATATATATATATATTATCTATATATTGGGTAATTTTAAATTATGATCGAATTTATATTGTTGGTACTAAATTATGTGTTATGAATATGTACTTTAGGTTGTGAAAAATAATTTTGCACCCTTTTGAAAATTTTGAATACCCATTTCTCAAATTCTGGGCCCGCCCCTGCTAAGCTCTCTTCAACGTGTCACAACATTTCAAGAAAAAACATGTCATTCTGATTCATATATGATATATGAGATTGAACTGTTGAAATTTTCCATCAGCATTGCTCTTCTTCATCTTCTAGGTGTGAACATCCAATAGGAATCAATTCCATCCTGTTTGGAATTTCATCAAACACCTTGCCAGCATGTTGAATAGAAATTTGCAGAAACGACGCAAGGGAGAGCTGGTTTTCTTGAAACAGAAATTTTGATCACCACATTGGTCTGAAAACTGAATCAGCACACACAAGCAAGGAGAGCGTCCTCACTCCGTTGCACAGTAACACATACTAAAATCATGCGTGATGCATCACACTGACTTAGCAAAGAATTGAATCAACAGTTGCATAATTGAATCTAAATATCAAATCTCAGAAACTAAACAAATCCTAAAATTCGTGCACGGGCCACGGCTGCTGCAGATGTGGCACCCGGTGCGAAGAAGGGGAGGAAAGAAGAGCCTGCAGAAAGCAGGAGGAAGGCGTATCGGCCTTGAAGGCTGGAGGACTGCAGGTCTGCGGGTCCATCATCCGTCCGTCACCGCGCAGCTGGTGAGGGCCCCGTGGTCTCCGCGTGGCGTGTTGCTTGTCCGCGCGCAGGCGTTCGACTTCCGCTGTCAGGATCTTGCCGCGAAGTTTGGTGGCAGTCGGCAGAGTGCGGCAAGGATGCCGAGATCGCGAGAGCGGCAATGGCGGCAGGACTGCAGGAGATGAGAGAGCCTCTGGAAAGGTTATTTCCCAGATGATGGACGGGTTAGATGGGCCCATCTTCGGCCCACGAAGCGAAGATGGATGACCCAAGCCCAAAACGGATCAAGGAATCAATCCTTACTTTAGAAATAAAAAAAATAAAGATTTAAATATAGTGCGCTGGCGAATCCAGTGGGCTGCACGGGTACGGTATAGCATACCCTAGGCTCAGCCCAACAAGTATACATATAGTTTGTAAAAAAAAATCAATTTCCCTTCCATCCCGCAGCCACTCGGTCCCGCACTCGCGAGCGCCAAATATTCGCAAGAAGAGAAATTGCTTTGTTGAAATATTGACAACCCAAATTGCTAGCAGGATTCATATAATCAACGCTACCCTCTATAGTATACGTATCTTATCTGGGAAACACAATAAATCAATTATCATCAACCAAAATATAAAAAATCAAAAGGAAAATGCTCCAGGAGATCAGAGCGTGCCATAGATGTAGCGTTTGCAGTGCATTAATGGGCAAATGTCAAGCCCAAGTTTAAAGGATCATTTCAAACCCTTAGTGAGCACACAGAATCACAGCACCAGCAGCACCAAGAACAGAATAAACAGACAGAGGCAATTGGACTAAGGCCCAATGCCTCAAAAAAAAAATGGACAAAGGCCCAATTGAATCAACACCCACACCCACAACAAAAACTAACACAATGTAATTGCAGTAGTATGTTTTCTCACCCAAGGCAGATTCAGAGATGAAATCTCAATTTTCACCAGCCACCAGCATGCTATAATTAGATGGGCACCCAACAATGAAATTTACTCGATGCACCCCTTCCTAACCAGAGCACAGTTGCTGCTACCGACAGTAATTGCTGAAATTGACTTAATTTCGCAAATCCCTGGACATGCCAACCAGAGTGAACCTCAAGCAAACCTAATTGCATTCGAGTGAAATGACCCCCAGGTGCATCCGATGTTTGCTAATCACACTAGATTTTCAAGTCGAAATACGAATCAGGATTCAGACAAGCGGCACCTAAACCACAGCTCTTCCCCAAAACAGGTCCATTTCCCATCCTACACGGCACCGAGCACCCGAACGCAAGAGCGACAGCTCCTCAACCCTTTCTCCTAACCCACTCGTAAATCCTACCGCGGCGGCAACCAGACGCAGACTGCAACCCGCTGCCGTCGTAGCGCCAGCAGCGTCGTCGACAGCAGGCATCGGGGCACCGCCGCACCGAGGAACGAAGAGCGGGAGCGGAGGGGAGAGGGGAGGGGGGATCCGGACCTTGGCGAGGCGCGGCGGAGCAGCGACGCGGCGTGAGCGAGGGCCCGCATCGGGAGAAGGAGAGGGAGGAGGCGGCGGCCGGAGGTGCGGGCAAGCAGAGCGAGGCGGCGGCGGCGGAAGAGAGCGCGGAAAGGCACGGGCCACCGATCTGGTTGGGCTCTCCCTCCCTCTCTTCCCCTCGAGAGAGAGAGCGAGAGTGGCGCGCGTGGGCTCGTGGGCTTTCAAAGAACCCGCGCGTGAGCCCACAACAGGTCGCGAAGAATTGTTGGGCGTGCGATGGTAGAATTTTCAATCTTTGGCTGATTGATGAATTGTTTCTGAAATCTTCACTTCTCCAAATGGTTTGATTATCAGAACTCCGTAGAACTTCACAACTCTGTTTGTCTGCATGTTCATAGGTCTTTACATGCCTGTTTGTCCTCCTCGCAAATGGTTTTGACTTGCAAACTCTTGCAAACCCCACAAAATACCTAAAATTATAGCACAAGGAAAGGGTATCCTAGATGTTTTATCAGATGAGCTAGAGTCAGCCATTTTAGTAGCAGCTGAAGTCGTGCTAGACTGCACCCTTAGCACAACAAGCTATAGTTGTAGCTGGCGGTTGAAGAGCTAGAATAAAGATTGGTATTTTAGATATTGACACTTTTGTAATTTCATTTTTTTTTGTTGCCTCCTTGGGCATTATTGATTTGTCGCTGGATGTTGAAGAGGTAGAACAAAGATTTAGATTTTTACACTTTTGTAATTTTGAAAACAGTTTGGTGCCCCCTTAGGTATGTGTTGTTCTCAATTTGCAATAAAATAGTTTGTTGTCATATTTACATTTACCAAATTTATAGCCAAAATTTAGGATTAGTTTTTATTTTCTTTTCTGCAAGGATAATTAGTCAAATACATTGAAATTAAAATTACAAGATTATATTATATGCATGTAGGATTCTAGATCACCTATTGTGTGCTTAACAATCAATTGTTTCTCCTTAGAGCTGATTGTAGTGGTAACTAGAATGATACTATTATCTTTTCTTTCCATGCATACTACGACCTTTTTACTTACCCATGTTAGATCTCTTTCTTTCATATTTGGTTCCAAGGGCGGGCCCCACATGTATTCATGGGTATTCAGTTGAATAACCAAATTTATATACATAGTATATAACATGTATATATATTAAAAAATAAAAAATAACACCACAAAATATGCTTTCCAATTTTATAATGCGTCTTGGGCTCAAATGACCCACTACTCCCCCTCCTCCAGTGCGGCGACCTAAACACCTCCCCCTCCCCTCAACCGACGCAGACCCCTGCCCGTCCCGACTCCCTCCCCACGTTCCCCATCTCGACTCCCACCGCAACACTAGCGAAGGGCGAACCCTAGCGGCGGTGGCCGCCGGCGGCGGCGGGACTGGCTGCTGGCGCTGGGCAGAAGCAAGATGGGGCAAAAATATTTGAATGGTTGCTTGGTCACATTCATTGAAAGGGAATTATTCTTGCAAGCTAAGGATCAGGACATCATCACTTATTTTCAAGGCATTAAGGATCGTAAAGTTAACCTATAGGCTTAAATTTGTAAACTTTCTTATCATTTTGCTGTTTTATCCTCTATTTATTTCACATGTTGCAACTTGGATATGTTGCTCATTTATTACATCTATTATCTCTGTGTCGGACAATTTCAAGTTAGGATAAATGCTATGATTTTGGTACTTAATTATGTGCTATGAACTTGTATTTTAGGCTGCCCAAAAAAATGCACCCTTTAAAAATTTTGAATACCCAGACCTCAAATCCTAGGCCCGGCCCTATTTGGTTCCCTCTTACGTTGCCATTTTGCATATCCAATCGTTGGTTCCCTCATACGTTGCCATTTTGCATATCCAATCGTTGGTTCCCTCTTACGTTGCCATTTTGCATGTCCAATCGTTGGTATCACTGCTACTTTATGGACCCATTCCTTTATCAAGTTTACACAATAAGCTCTTGTTTATTGCTTTTGTAACTTGCTGCTTTTTACCTCTTCTTTTAAATATATGTTTCATAGCCTTAACAAATTGCTGGAAAATTTCTAGAGTGTATTTCATTACATGGAGAATTTAAGAAAAATAATGATAGTCATGACTACTTTCAAAAGAACTCCGATTTTCATTTCAACAGAGAGAACTCGAAATAAATGAAAGAAGGATTGATTGTTGTCCTGCTACTCTTTTTGCCAGCCTTAAGGAACTTTAGAAATGAGAGAATTTTTTTAAATATCTTTCAAAAGCTCTAATTTGTTTTTTCCTGTGTTAGATTTACTGCGGTGCTTGTTCTGGGCAAATATATGAATGGGTGGCATCCGTACTCTTGTATTGATCCAAGCTCTTAGCAAGAATATGCGAAGCAACGACAATTACAAGTCGAGTGAAGAAGAAGTAAAAAGTAGCAAGTCGTGAGAGAGATGGCAGAACATCGATCGGTGGGCCTACCTAAGGAAGCCAACACAAAGTCATCCGTCTTTGTTAAGACAAAGAAATAAAGAAAACAAGGTTAGATTATAGTATGTTATTTTTATCATCAAGTTCCCTTTTTTTCCATGGTTGTCACCTATCACATGTATAGGAAACAACCGGTACAGACGGGCCGCTACAGACAATCAGCCCAACAATCCTTGGTGGGAGCAGCGCAATAGCTACCTTGGGCCAACAGTAGCTAGCTAATTGGCCCATGATCATCTATACCAAGCGGGCAGGCCGGCAGCGTCAGGCCAGCGTTTTTTTATTATTCTAGCAGCTAACTGCTATCGTGCGTGACAAAGCAAACGGTAGCATTGTGTCCGAATGTGCAGGCCGATGGATCAATTGGAGTTTTTTCTTTTTCTTTATCTTTTCTTCTCAGTTTATTTATTTTAAAATTTTTTAGCCGAGGCTCTAAGCGAGTTTGGCTATTATTTTATTATTTTCTCTATCTTTTTTCTTTCAACTTTAATTTTTCTTTTCTTTTCCCCTCTAATTCTCTTTCTATAGCCATTTTGTTTTGTCTTTTCCTTATTCTATGTATATTCATTTTCCTTTCTTTGGCCATTTGTATTTTATGTTGATTTTTTTAGATTACATTTTTATTTCTTTTCTTAAGTTATTTTGTATCCTAATTTATTCCGTGAGTTCGTACACCTAATTTTTTTAAATTTATATATTTTTATTTTCTAAATATTTTTAAAAAATTATATATTTTATCACTACAACACTTAGTATATTAGTTATTATCCAGTATATTTCTTTTCACATGCAGATTTAGCGCCATGATCCATTCCAAATTTGCCATTACTTAATATATTATTTTCACATGAAGATTCATTTCTTTGTATTATAGATTCATAAATTAGTATGTGAAATGATTTATTTTCTTTATATGCTAATTTTTTTAGCATGTGTATATATGCTTATAAAAATAATTTTTTACGTGTGAAATGATTCATAAATTGTATGTGATTCGATATATATATATATTTGATTGTATTGTAGATGTATTTATCTTCACGTAAAATTATTTGTCTGCATGTAACTAATTTATTCACAATACCAAATTATTTGTTTGATTTGTAAATTAGATTGTTCCGTGACGTTGACCTATTTATTCGTGATTGTCGGAGGAATTCTCCAGCCAGGTGGCGGAAAGCACCCGTCTAATCCTAGTTGAGGATGGGTTTGGAGGAGACTTAGGAGCGCTGGGTCGGTGGACAGATGAACGCAGGAAAGACGCAAGGATTTAGAGTGGTTCGGGCCGTCGGAGCGCAATACCCTACGTCCACTTTGGTGTTGTATTGGCTGCGTGAGCCTGAATAGAAAGCAGCATAAACTTGTGTGTGTGCACTCTCCCTTTTATAGTCCTAGGGGAGTGCTTACACTGTGCGGGGCCCCGACAGGCGGGCCCGGCCAACAGGAACCTATTCTAAGTGATATGGAGATCTCCATCTCCAGCTCCCCGTTGTAGCCTTCACGGTTGGGAAGATAGTGTGCGTATCCACAATTTGGATATGGTCGTGTGCTGTCCTGCAGACACAGTGACCGCTGTCAGCGTTACCCAACAGTGGTATTGTGCTGCCACTGTTGGGTGCGACTCTGACAGGCATGGGGGCCGTGCTGACCCGCCGCGCCGTCGCCTCCGCGCGCGCTGTAGCAGCGCACGCCTCAGCTCACCTGTTACAGGCCATCATCACGCTGCGCGCCGCACCGTGACGGGACTGCACGCCGCTTGCGCACAGTGACGGTGATACGACGCGCTGCCTTGGAAACAGGCGGGCTTACCGTGGTGTCAGCCTACCTACCCCGTGTGTCAGGGGCAGGCCACACTTTTTGACTTGGGCGCGCTCGGCCCAGCTACCGCATTAAATGCTGGTAGGTGGGTTGGAGACGGCCTCCTGCCACACGCATGTGGCAGGGCCAGCCCCGCTCCTTCCGCAGGGGCGGCACGTGGCGGCACCGGACCCCTCCCCGGAGGGTGGGGGTCCGGACCCCCGAGGCCGGTTGGAGCGGTCAGGCCCGTGATGGTCTGGCCATCACACGTGGCGGCCCCGGACCTCCGTGGGGAGTCCGGGTCCGCGGGGGCTACCCGAGAGCTCCCTTGCCTTCCGTGGCATGCGGAGGTTCTGGACCTCAGAGAGCTTAGGGAGGGTCCGAAAACCGCGATCCCAGCTGTCAGCCCCGAGCCGTACGCCACGCCGCCTAGAGGGCGAGAGGGAGATCACGGATGATAAGACGCTAAGGGCCTGGACACCACCCTAACAGGAGGTACCCCTGTCCGTATGTACCGACAGCGATATTCATTTTTCATTACTTATTCTATACAATAAAATATTCACAGTATTTACTATTTTATTCATTGTATATTATTATTTATTTGTTATGCTTAATTTTTTTAAAAAATAATTATTTATTCATGTTGGTAAATTATTTGTTCCCAGTATCTCCGTTTCCAATACTTGTCACTTTTGACCACTTTATTTGTTTCAAAATATTAGTTCGTCTTGATCAAAGTTGCCAATTATTTGGAAATGGAGGTTGGTATTGAAGAAAATATTTTCAAAAATATCGTGCAAACGTAGACCAGTGTGATCTTATTTTAAAAATTTTGTCTAAAAAGATAATGGTATAATCTAAATTTAATTTGAATACTCGATTTAGTAGTTATAGATTTTTAGTTTCGGATTTTGCATACACTTAGGTGACGCCGTGGTTATTATCCTCTCTTGCATGCATACACACATCTCTTTTCTTTTTGTTGGCAGTACACACATGCGCGCTATATTGATGGGCTGATGGTCCATTTAATCTACTGGTGGCCCATTTAATCCACGTCTTCAGGTGATGGTTGGCGCAACCAAGCAACGACCAACCGCGCCCCATACCCATAATCAGAGACCAAAATATAGAGAGAGACTATTCATACAATAGAAGAACGTGCACATGCACCTGCTATCAATCAATCTACTATGGACGGGTCAGGTCCGTCGTACGCGCACGATCCAGCCCACCACCTTTTCCTCCGGGCCTCCAAGGCCTCTTCTTGAGAAGAGACGAGTCGACCAGCCCACCGTCGTTGTTGGACCACCATTTACTTTCTCCTCTTTCAAGATTAGTGGGCCAATGGCCGGTCCACTCTGGCCCGCTCGCCGACACGTCCGCATCACCATCTCCCTCCTCCGCCCGGCGCAGAAGATCCCCGAGGCCGCGCCCCCCACCCCCCGGCTCCTCCGCTCGCCGCCGCCGCTTTTGGCTTTTGGCCCGGCGCAGACGCTGCACTGCAGCCGCACATGACCTGATCAGACGCCGACGAGGAGAGCTGGAGAGGACAGACAGACACAGCGCCCATCCACGGCAGCCTGCGGGCAGCAGCAAGCTCCGTCGTCCTCTCCTCAATCTGCTGCCACCTGCGCGGCGCACGAGCGGGCGTAGCAGGTGCCCCATGCGTACCTACCAACTCCCTGCGCGCGCTTTATTGCGCGCCAGCCCCTGGACTGGTCGCCGGCCGGCCGGTCTGTCCGCCCGTCGTCCGTCCCCTTCCTCCCGTCCTCCACCGCCATTATTGGCGCCGCACGGCCGGCCAGGTCGGGCTCGACCTGCCCACCACCGCCCGCCCCGGTCCGGCCAGCCGCCCAAGCGTCAAGCGTGTGGGTCGGCGGCTGACCCGCGCACGCGCGCGGAGTCCGGTGCGCAGGGGCGGCGGGGCGCAGCTCTGATCTACCAGCCCATGCGGCTGTACACATCTGAGTCAGTGTACAGAGCCGTACACTGACTGACCGTGCATCATGTTACGGACTAGAGTACATACGGTGATATCAGTAAATCGAGTCACATGTTACTGATCCAAAATCAGAGCGTTTGCCTCATCAGCATTTTCAAACTAATTATCTTGTCCTAAGCGTCGTATCTTAAGAAAAAATAGATAGATGCACGGAGTACGTGCAGTGTATACAGTGGGCGACCGTTTGGATGCACTAAAGTTGAATGCTAAAAGCATATATTAGCACTTGTACTTTTGCTAAATTTTTAAGTCCTAATTAAAGTTTAGCTCACCTAATAGCACTGTTGTTTGGAGGGGCTAGTGCTAAAGTTTAGTACTTTTAAATATTAGCATTTGAATTCAAACATCCTCCGACTCGCACCGCACCGCTGGTGTTTGCATGCACAGAGTCACCTCACTAGCTTCGAGACAGTATTGCATTTTTGCCAAGCTGGGAATGCAGGACTGCCCACTACGGTTAGCATCCGAAGGTGGTCGACGGTTTTTCAGCTGTTCAGGAAAGATAAAACGTTGAACTGAGTTGCTTTTCCAAGCACCTCGCAAAAAAAAAAACAGAGTTGCTTTTCCAAGCATGTGCACTTTGAAATCTTCGGATGATCTGTCTCGGTACCGATCAGTATATCCGAATCATGTGGGCTCGAATCATTCCCAAACATGTCCTACTACGCATACAATGCTCGTCGCCAACAGGTCTACGTGCGTTGGTCCACAGTTCACGTCAATCTTTTCTTTTGCCAAATCATCAAAAAAACAAAGGGATTAACAAAATCCTTGAGAAAGAAAAAAGATAGGTATCTTTATTGGAGAACTCTGAATCTGTCTCATCAGTGGTGATCAGTGGTACATCCAGGTCATCCGCACCTGAATTATTCCCAAACCCCAAACACGTCCTGCACACAATGCTGCTGCCCACATGTCATCCATGGTCCACAGCTCCGCACCCTCTTTTCCACAAAAGAAAACACACACACGCACGCTCTAATCCGTCCATCCATTAGCACCAACACATCTACATCTCAGAGGCAGAATCATTGATCGTATTCCCCAGGAAATGGACTCTCAAATCACTCAGAAACCAAAACGATCCAATCCCTGTTCATCCTTTTTTCCACTACGATGTGCAAGCCCCATCCACCAAGCTACCCAAAGGCTACTGCCGCCCGGTCCGGTCACCTCAGTCAGGCACCGGATCAAGTCACTACATCAATCAGGCTGGTACTAATCACAGTGTCCATGCTTGCCTGCTACAGTGAAGCTAGCTAGCTGCACCTCGAGCCCTAGCTCATCACTAGCATGCAGCAGGAGGCAATGCATGAATGCAATGTGTTGCCCGAGCCCAACCACCATGGGCCCCCAGCGAGGAAGAACAGTGAGCACAGAAATCCAACAAAACTAGGATCAAAGTCCTACACGCACGCGCCCATGTGGCAGGGAGGGCCCTCCGAATTCTGATCTGCCGGAGAAAGAAAATTGGGAAGAGATCGAGCCGGTGTGCGTCCATGGCGACCAGGGAAAGAACTCTAGATTCCTCGCTGCTCTGTGCTCTCCCCTTTCTTCCTCTCGCCATGCGTAGACCCGTAGGCGCATGCAGGCAGCAGCCCGGTGGCGAAGGGGCCCGCGTGTCGGGGGCAAGAGAGGCAACGGCGGTGCGCGTGCAGACCGCAGAGGACGGAGGGAAGGAGCAGGGAGGAAGAAGCTGCTGCTGCTGCTGCAGTTGCACTGATGATTTTCGGCTTCAGATTTGTGTATTGATTTTGATAATTGGTACATGTCTACAATGGGTCAAGTTAATGATCACACGGTCTACTACGTTGTCACTTGGAACGAGCTTGATGCTGTAAAGCTAGCCTCTTGTCAAACACTTCAAAGGCAAGCAGGCAGGCAGGCAGGCAGGCACGCATGCATGCATGATGCATGGCACGCTTTTCACATGCCTTTGCCTGCCCGTCGTCCATACCGTCCATCATCATCGTTCAGCTTGCATTGAGCGACGACAGAACACGGCATGCATGCAGGACCCAACCAACCACACGACCAAAAAGAACACACGGCTTGAAATTCACACGCACTCGTTTCAAAAGAGAGAAAAAAAACAAGAAGAAATTCACGCATATTATTTCGGAAAAAAAAAATCTTTCGACGATGCAACATTCTTTTTTTAGCTTGGTCAAATCAGCAACATGCGTGTACGTGTACGCACGGACACTGCACATGACCGGTTGTGTTATGTGGATACCTACATTTATATATATGCATATATGGATATATATATATATGTGTGTGTGTGTGTGTGTGTATATGTATGTAGTAGTATACACATATACATGCTCCTCGACGCGGCCCATTGCATGCGACGTCCGGCTCAAGTGTGCCGCGTCACCTACTTGCTGCGTCCCATGTCCATGAACGTGCTAGCTCGAGAGGCGGTGCTTGCTTGCCCTAGCTGGCTAGCTAGCCATGGACGTACTACTAGGCTGTTAAGCCCCTACCTGATGGAATGGAAGCGATGCGTTTCAACGAAAGGTGATCGATCTCGTCAGCGTGTCAGCCGTCAGGGCCAACCGTGTAAAGCCGTCTAGCTAGGGCACACGTCCGCGCGTACGTTTAGCCAGCAATAAAATGGCACGGCTAGGTCTGATTTTTTTTTCTTTTTTGCCAACCGAATGGAGGAGGAAGAAGTCGTGACCTCTACAGGGAGCTGATCCATGTGCATAGTCGTGAAACGATGGGTGCCGGTGTATAAAAGTCTAGGACTTTGTATGATTAGGTGTTGTCAAATAGGTGAATTTTGATAATTTTTTTCCCATTCGATGCATGATTCTGGAGCTGGGTGGTGCACGTAAGCTCGACCACTAGGTTTTGGTCGGTAATCTAGAATTTAAAACTAATCTGCCCCCGTCAACCGCCAACTCGTTGAGAAAAGGAAAATAATTAAGGGTGCCTCAACGGTGTTAGCTTGCTGACTTGTAATAAGCTAATATAGAGTTGCTCGTGTCATATCTCGCCAACAATGCTTATCGTAACTATATGTTTTTTAATTATATTGCCAAGTTTTTATATATATTAGCCACCCACACAGCCTTGGTTGTTTGGACCGAGTAGAACTAAAATTACTCGAATAGTCCTAGTAACTAGGTGGATCCAAACAGACATCTACCCTCGGTTAACACTAACTGCCCTTCAATGCCTAACTTTTCCCCCTCCTTGTTTTACATCTCCTTTGTATGTTACTTTTTTGCGAAACATTGTACAGACGCAGCATCGCTCACGTACACGCACGCAAACACCTCTATCTACATATACAACCCAATTTCAAAGCCAGTAGAGCTCAAAATGACAAAGCGCTAGTACATCCTTCCCCTAGCTCGCATGCTGTCAGTCTCGATCGATCCGAGCACCGGCTGGTGATAACACAGTAGAATTTTGCCTTTAAGATTCGCGCTCGACCTGTCGTTTCAGAGTTTAATGGAGAGTAGTCCCTCTCCTGTGTAAGCCTGGCGCTCTCCAAGCGACCTGACCCGGCGGCGAGTGGCGTGCGCTCCTTTCCTTCTCCCTCCCCGCTTGGTCAAGCCGGCCTGCCGGGCCACCCGGGCAGGGACCCGATACGATCACAAGTCACGTTGCGCTGTGCACACATGCTTGTGCTCTCCACTATACACCGCCCTGTTCCTCCGAACAGCCAGCGTCTGTCACCACCGGCCGCCGTGCCCCTACACATCGCCTCTCCTCTGCCTCTTCCTCCTCCCAATCACATCTCTCTCTCTCTCTCTCTCTCTCTCTCAAAAGCAAGCGTGCGTGTGGGAGCCTGTGAGGCCTGTGAGTCTGTGGCGGACTGACGCCGGTGGCAGGCCTAGCTGCTGGCGCGCGCGCACGCACACCCTCGCGGCTTGGAGCGTTGCGGGAGAATCGGATCGACCGATCAGCTCACTTGGTCAGTCGTGCGACCGCCGGCGGCCGGCTTGCACAGCTGCCTGATTCCCGCTTGTCGCCATTGCCGGCGAGCGCGAGCTACCTCTCGCGGCTGGGTCGAGGAGCTAGCGCGCGCGCGACCTCTTCCATCTTCTTCTTCAGCGGCGATGGGCGCCGAGAGCGGCCGGAGGCTACGTGTTGGCCGCCTCCGCCGCCGCGCCGCCGCGCTACTCGTCGCCGTCCTCCTCGCCGCGGCCATGGGTAAGCCCGAGAAAAGGCTAGAGCTAGCTTTGGTGCTCTTGTTCTCCTTTTTTGTGCTTTTCTCTTGTCTGTTAATTTGAGGCGAATTAAAGCTTTGCTCTTGGGAACGAAGATCTTCTTTTCATGCGCGTGTGTGTGTCCGTCTAGCCTTTTGAGTACGCATTCTCTCTTCGATTCGTTCTTGCTCTCTCCTCTTTCCTGGCCTTTTTTATTAATCTTTCCCTCGCATTTCCTCATCATGCCATGTCTCTTCACTCACTAGTTAATCCAAGGCCAAGGGGATCTTTTAATCCTCAATTAGGTACTCGTTCTTGACATGTTTGCTTGCCCTCCCCCCTAGATTTAGTACTTCATCAGTAGCTAGCTAGACACTCTAGCTCCTACATTAACATGAAGTTCTCCCTCAACAAACCTCAATTATGTTGTTGTTGTTAGCATGCATGCACGCTCTAGATATAGCTCCCCTTCCCTTCCAAATTAAATACAAAAAAAGATCTGTCTCCTCCCCTCTATCCTATCTCATTGGTGTCACCACCTTGCTGTAAAGCGACAATTAAGCATGCATGTACAAATCTGCCTTAACCATGTGTTTCTAGCTGCCACCCTGATTTTGGAGAACCGGAGAGAAGCTAGTAGAGCCATGCACAGTTTTTACTCTGTGAGATCGCTAAAGATATTCAACTTATCTCAGGAATTTGCTTTTGGTGATGCAACCTCTCTTCTCCCTTCTTTCATGATGCATGCAAAACCAGTGTAGCATTTTATCACTTCTTGCAGAAAATCCATTCTGACCTATCTACTCCATCCACCCATATGTGCAGCATTTAAGAATTAAGATTAAAAACTTTTTTCCATCCATCCCGCAGTGAAATAGAGAACTCAAGAACAAAAAAAAGATTCTCACTCTCTACTAGTAGTTAGTTAGTTAATTAATACTAAAAGTGGCTTTCTTTTCTCCAAGACAATATTGTTGCAAGGTAAGGTAACCCCTGTAGCTACATGGATGTTCCCTCACGAATTAAATAATTAAACCCCGCCTCCCTCCCTCCCCTCTCTGTCATGGATCTGGCAGTAGTCTTGAGTCTTCACCAACCAAACCAAACAGCAACCCTTTCTTTCTTCTTCCCTGCACTGCAGCAGTCCTGGTGCCCCCACCCTGGCCTGCAGTCTGGTCCAGAAAAGCACGCACGGCCAGGATCCCCTCCGATTCATTGCTCACTCACCCACTCGTACACCCACACGAGCTGAGCTGAGCCTGCTGCATACGACACCCACTTCAGTGCAGAGGAGACAGACCTGCAGCTGCAGGGAGGAGAGGAGAATCTCCCCGTCCATGCGTCCATCCAGGCCGTCCGATACGTGCGCCGCTGGGTGCTCCGTACGTGCCCGTCGGGCACAAACACTACGCTTTGGTCTCACTCGCTTAACGTTTAGGACAACCACCATATGCCCCCTACCGTGGCTATCTTAGTAGCTAGGCCCTAACCACACAAACCCATACCAATGTCACACCTAGCCACCATCCTAATAGTGGATATGTGATAAGATTTTTTTTTCTCGAATACGCAGTCCCTTGCTAGTTATCTTTTAATTTTCATTGTTATAGAGACCGAGATCAGTCGTCGCAAGATGACCTATCATTGTAATTAGCACTATGTTGAAAACTGCACAAATGGTGAACTAATTCTGATGACGTGCCACGTCCTGATGCAGTTGCCACGGCGGGGCGGCCGATCCGTCTGCCAGCGGCGGCGTTGGCGAGGAGGCGGATCGACTCGTCGACAGCGATCGACGGCAGCGCGTGGGCCGACGGCGGCACCGCCGGCCCCGCTCGCCGGCGGTGGCTGATCGGCCCGGGATCATCGCCACCGACGTGCCGCGCACGGTGCGGGCGTTGCTCGCCGTGCCGGCCAACCCGGGTGGCGATCCAGCCCGGCGTCGGGCCGCAGTGGGAGTACTATCCGGAGGTGTGGCGCTGCAAGTGCGGCAACAAGCTCTTCATGCCCTGAGCACGGCCGGCCGGCCGGCCCGGCCCGGGGTTTCTCGCTTGTTCTTGAATTGAAGGAGAAAAGTGCCGGCTGGGAGGTGCCGGTGATTTTGCAGGAGGGTACGGACGTAAAAAGAAAAGGGGAGTTAGGGAGGAGATCAACGAAGGATGGTAAAGCGCCGGGCGATGGTGTTGGTTAGGCAATTAGGCGTGCGTGTGCGACCGTGGTGTTTGTGTATATGCAAATCAAGATCTTAATTACTACTTCTACATGTTGCTCTTCCCTTTTTTTTCATTTTTCTTTGAAACCGTTCGAATTCTTTTAAATTTTGGACAACGTTCATCAGGGCCTTGTAAGTATGATGTGTAGAAGTACCTTTACATGGCTGTAAGTACTGGCAACATCCTCCCGGTCTAGCCGGGGATCGATGCAAAATTATGTTCATTTATTTGGGGTGATAGAACTTGCAGTACGTGCACCACGCGTGCATATCAAAAGGGACCGAATCAATGTGTACGAATGGTGCATTGACGGTTCTTTTTTTTTTTGGAAATTTAATTTGGCCAGCCACGAATTTGGATCTGGATCCTCATGGAATGTAATGGTTCAGACCGTTGCGCGCTGCTGTGGTGTTGGCTGTCCTATTTATTCGGTCTTTTCATGGCCACCTAGCTGATCGATCTGAGAGATAGATCGACCACCACATGGGCGGTGTAACGCTGCAAGTTTATTTTGCATTATCTTTTCTTTTAGGCACCATAGCACTGTGTGCTAAATTCGATCGATGGAGTCACAACGTTGGCGATCCGAATTTCTAATCAATAACGATTCGAACCCCTGCAACCGTTACACCGTTGCTCCGTTGGTTATCAACCAAGCACAAATTGATCTTGCCAAGAAGGCTAATTCTGTAAGCGAATCGAAGAACACAAGCAAGAAAATATAAGCACGCAATTTGGAATTGCAGATATGTATGAAGCAAAGACTAGTATAGGATTCAAGCTCTGATCACAAAAGACTAATCGCCACAGTGGTGAAGAACAAGTCTGAAATTGCAGATGTGTACGAAGTAAAGACAAATATGGGGTTCAAGCTCTGATCATAAAACGACTAATCACCACAGTGGTGAAGAACAGGAACGGGAGCCCTGATTCACAGCAAAAGGACTCGATGTCACAGTTACAATGAAGATGGCTGTTTTTCGATGGAAAACTAGAATAAACAAAATCCAAACACTAATATAGCAGCTGCTACTGAGTTTATACCGAAAGAGGACGTCCTAGGGTTGAGAGCGACCAGATGGGGGCATCCTCGACCTGGGTTTAAGGCCCGACACCTACAAGGCCAACTTGACCTAAAATAGATGATGCAGTATCTTGTCGTGGTCATACAGAATGATCCATAAATTTTCTGGAGCTCGGACCAGAACCAAAAGAAAGATTTCATCGTCATTTTTCCAACACATCAAAGAACGCCTCATTTCGACTTCGTATGAAGGAGATATCGGCGTTTCCGTTCAGGGTGGTAGGCTGAGTCCGAACCGGACGTGAAGATCTAGTGATGACTTGTAACTCGTAGAAGACCATATCTCAAGTGTATCCAGCATGGTGACGTCCTCATCACCCGTGATACATATGTGCAGTATAAGATTTAGGCCATGTTTAGTTCCCACCCCTTAAACGCAAAAAAGCCGTAAATGCAAAATTTTCAAAGGAATCTTGTTAATTTGAAGTACTAAATGAAGCCTATTTACAAAACTTTTTGCATGGATGGGCTGTAAATCGCGAGACGAATCTAATGAGCCTACTTAATCCATGATTTGCAACAGTGATGCTACAGTAACCATCCGCTAATTATTGCTTAATCATGGATTAATTAGCATCATTAGATTCATCTCGTGATTTACAACCCACCCATGCAAAAAGTTTTGTAAATAGACTTCATTTAGTACTTCAAATTGGTAAGATTCCTTTGCAAAAAATTTTTTTGCCTTTACAGGCCCTAAACTAAACAGGGCCTTACATGGTTTATTCATGAGTTTTTAAACTTTATTTGTATTTTTTTCTATGATTTTCTCAAGTAATAAAAACTACGAATTCAGGGAATCTTCGAGGTTATTTATCAACTTGGCCGATATTCTTTTTCTACAAAACATGTTGGTCGCTAATTTGTTTCTCCTCTTGGAAAAGTCTAAAGTAGACCAGAAAACTATACTCCTTATGTCTTAGGAATTGGACAACAACAACTGCCTAATTTAGTGGTTAGATCTGATTTGGCGTGCCAAAATTCTTATATCCATGATTTTAAAAAAATATATTTAGTTGCATGCCCTTAAAAAATAAGGGTACGGAGGTAATTTCACACAACCACTAATTTGTCATGCATTTCTCATGAAACTGAGGTAGACCACTTGACAAAGAAACATGAAGAATTGATAATAATTCTCGACCATTAAAAAATACTTCTTTTTAGGAGACCTTTAATATTACACAGTGATGTTAAGATCATGGCCTCAATGGCAAGTAACTTTTTCTTTTCTTTTTCCTTGCATGGTCAACCGTACTTTTTAAATTTTTTTAAGCCGCGGATGCTCTAGATGGCCTGCATGCCCTGCACCTGGTAGCAGTTCCTTGCGTTATACTTCTCGATTCGTCGAAGTGTCAGCGTAGAAATAATGCAAAAAGATAAAGCTAGTGGCTAGCTAGCTCCGCATGGAAATGCAAAAGATATCGCGCTGCGTGACAAAGGCAGGGCACGGCGATAGTGCCGTGAAAGAGCTTGGGCGACCAAATGTCGAGGACCTTTTGCGCCGGTAATAATGATGATTGTACTACCGTGCAACCTCTTTATTTGCTCGCAAGTCACATGCGGCACACTCCCTGCACGACCGTCCGATTGCTAGAACGCTATAGGAGTGCATCTATGTGGGACCTTATTTGCTCTCTATTAGCAACTAGTTATTTGCTCTCTATGAGCAACTAGTGTGGCTCCAGCTGCTTCACGTATGGTAAGTTGCATAAATGTCATGTAATTCAATTTTATTTTTCGAACAGGCTGGAGAGCTGCCAATTGTATTGATAAAGGAGTTAACCCTGAGCTAGCTAGGATCATGCTCTCAAAGAGATTAAACCCAGCAGATAAAATCTACGTAGCGATAAGGTTGGCAATACTAGAGTTTAAATATGAACAAGTGTGGATTACGCATATGTAGATCGTGCAATCTTTTTCCCATCATTTTAACCTTAATTCTTTTAAATGGATTGGCACATACAATTCGATATGGTGTCACAGCTAGAGGCCTCGAACCCTCGAACCAGTATCCATGCGGATGCAACTATATGAAAATAATTACATCCGACTCATACTTACACTTTTGATTTGTGCGTCCGGGAGTGTTGCACAATTGAAGTATGAGCTAATTGCACAATTGAAGACTCACTTAGCTTGTGGGTCCTTTTGTTTGTGATTCCTTTCATCTTCTTTTCAAGAAAGAAAGAGTGGAAGGTCGCAGCCCGTCCTTCACGGGAGAAAGCCTGTAGCGATCCTGCTCGGCCATGATGAGCAATTTTGTCTACTCAGGGCGCGGCATCTCCCCTCCCTCCGGGACACTCGACGTGCGGCGCCAAGCCAGCCCGCGCGAGGCCAGGTCCAAACCCCAGCAGCTGCCTCTGCAGTCGGCACCCATGATCCATGGCTTTTTCCCCACCCCGGCCGCCTGCACATGCGACCCAGCGAGTAGTCCATGCGACCATGCCGTGTGCTTTTTATTCCTTGCCCCCCTTCTTCCTCCCTTCCTCCCCTCCCAACAGTGTCCGGTCAAGCGTTCCACATGCTGCAGTGCTAGCTTGGCCTGCACACCTCATCGACTGATCGGCGACGTCCGTGCTTGCGCAACAGGCAGCGACCGTCGGATCGATCCACATTAGATGCTGGATCTAGTCACATGCGTTCCGACTTCCGTGGATGCTATGTTTAGGTCGTCGTAGTCTTTACAAAGAGCTCCAATTCTGTGTTCTGAGCAGAACAAAAATCATATAAATTGAATTGATAGCACAAGGATCTGCTCCGTCTCTGTTACGTTCCAATACAGTTGTTTTGACTTTTCTATATTCATATATAGCATATATTTAGATGCATAACGAATATTATGAATCTAGAAAAAACTAAAAATAACCTACGTTATGCGACAGAGCTAGTACTATTTTATCGTATTTAATTAATTTATTAAAAAACGTTTCTATAATAAATAAACATTATACTGTAACGTTGCATATATATTATCTAGTCGAAGTTCTAGATTACCGACCGTTTTCGGCGTCAAATTGAATCTCGACTCTAAACGGATCCGAGATAGCATGGAGCAGGGCCTGATAAACAAGCAGACAGCGACGTAAACGGAAGCATGAGATCGGCTCCATGGAGGAGTAGCATAGATGAGCATGATGATGTTGAAAGCAGCAAGACAGGCCGGCCACCCTGAGTCGCGGCTCTCCATGATTGCCCTGACTGTTTTGTCGATCCATCCATCCATATCCTTCACGCACAATTTTAATTTGTAGCCTAGTTTGTCGTGGCAGGAAGGCTGGTACTACGTCCACAGACCGTACGTCAGGCCCTGTAGCCGAGTAAACGGCCGTATCGGCAACAGTAGACCGACTCGCACCATGTTTTAGTCTCTCTTTTAGTCTCAAGCAAGGCACGTACGGCATGCAAAAATCTCCGCCACGCCGTATCGTGAGTTTTACCTATCTTTTCAATGCAGCTAGATATACATTATATCCGTATACACAGTAAAAACTACGTACGAAAATAATCTATAATTTGGAACGGAGAAAGCACAATGAAAAAAAACACTTGCGACACCCTTCGTTGAGCCGGAAATTCAGCATGAGAAAGGCTGTTTTCGCGGGTAGGTGTCCGCACGCCTCCTCGCGCTTTCACAAATAACCACTGCTCGTATCCCGTCTCCACGGGCAAGGTAGGATGGTAGGACAGCATGGCCATGTAGCAGGGGCATTCCAGTCTTTTCCAAAAAAGCATTTCTTGCACGTTTGTTTTCCCAAAAAGAGGTGCTTGGTGATGGATGGACAGTTTGGACACTGCAGCTGCTGTCCTTCCACACAGCTGCAGCTCGCACGCCTGCAGATCCTTGTGAGTGAGTGACCGATCGATGAACAAGTCTGCTGTTGTCTGCTCTGCTGCAGCGTCCGAGCGCCCGCGCCGGGCCCAACCAACACCTCAGATCCTTCCGATTCGGAAAGAAGCGCGGCTCGCAGGCCGCTGGGCCGCTCGACTGCCTTCACAAGCGGGCTCGCTCACCGCACTGCGGCTGAACGGCCCAACTGGGGCATCCTACGGAAACATTGCGCAAGTTGCGGTAGCAACTAAACAAACTCAACCTAAGTCCTAACAGTAGTTGACATCCAACGGCACCACCGGCAGGTGGACTGTCAAAGCCTCTCAGCTAGGCGCTCAAAGTTCATGCTGCAATGCCCGCAGCTCAAGTCCTAATCAACGCCGTCTGCAGTCAACAAGTTATTCCAGCGGTTAGTATGATGAATAGCTTCAGGGATCAATGTGCAAATGGAGGTTTCTCATCAATAGATCAGAAACTATGATGGACGATGTTTGTAGGGTTGTCAACGTATCAACATGCATGTACAACGAGAGTTGCTAATGAAATGAGCCGGATTTTCCAAATGAAGATCCGACTCCCTGTACGGATCAAGCGCTATCACGTACAGAACTCATTCCCGATCCATATCATAGTCGTACAAGGTCAATACATGGGTTTAATTACAGCATCACCATACAAATTTTTGAAATTCACAATTTTCAGCTTATTAATATTCCGGATAAATCCGGGATGTTACACCCAAACCATGTGAAGCAAAGTTATCCTGGGGGAGCAGACTTTGATCTACTTTTTTTTATATAGTTATTCTCAAATATCTCACCATAAAAAAGTTTTTATTTTCACTGCCAACCTCCTGAACTCCTTATCTCTTTCAAGTTTCAATATCTATCTGTTGATAGGACTCAACAAAGTAAAACGTATTTTATCCTGAAACAAATAGTGGAAATAAGAAAAAATTACATGCTTGAAGAACATCTTCCTAATCAAGAAGCAAAGAGAAAATGAAGCATAAAAATTCACCATATCTAATCAACAGTTTAAAATTTAAGAAGTTTAACCAAGAACAGACAACGACAATCAAATGTTTTTAATCAGTGATGCATTCAACTAGTTTGTTTGGTTCTATCGACTAAGGCTATCATAGGTCAACGGTGCAGATGCAATTTTTGTTCTGGTCTGAAAAAGGTGCGCAAAATTTACCTGCATTTATCAAATTCACTTGCATGTGTCCCTGATGAGACAACGAGTTACTTAGTTTTGCTTAAGTACCGAACGTACTCTGTGACTAGAGCAGCAGGGTTTTCAGTTTACCTGCATTTGCCGCTGATGGCATTCCAGGGTCTCGAGCAGCGCCAGCCAAGACACCAACCATAGTCTGCGATACTGAAGCAGAAGTAGCACCTGCAGCAAGTTGAACAGTTAAGAACAACAGCACAGGAACTTGTTAAATGCAAAGAAACATCTCAAAGCACGGTGAGGTTGTTATACTTGACAGTTCTGAATCATCATGCACACAAAGCAGGCAAAGTTGTGAAGCAACCAATTGAAAAACAGCATAAATGGAGAACTTAATCACCATTAATCTTTTAAAGGTAATGCTTCTACGAAAGATGGTTAACAATGCTCAAAAGGAACCTGACTGTGCGACCCACATACCATATTAATATATTTGTTCAAAGAGCTCTTGGAATAAATAGAAATATTATATTTCAGAAAGTAGCTGCATTAGGCAAACGGCTGCCAGAATTACCAGAAGCTGTGCTTGTCAACAGTAGACCAAATGCTATTATCAACGGTGCACAGTGCACTGACTCCAGTAGATCAGATACCATTATCTAAAGATCAATTTTACAGATTTAACTGTGCAGAGATGTTTGTCCTCGGTTGAAGATTTGTGACTGAACATTTGATGTTCTCTAAGCAATTTCAAGGATTAATCACGCCGCTCATGGCCAAACATCACGACCAATTTCATCGTATGTGTAGACAAAACGGAAGTTGTATGTGCAAATCCTACCTAAAGGAATCAAGAAATCACAATCACAAGCATAATAATGAGGATGCCAACTTTCTCTGTTTGGTGGATGCAACAAATATGAATCACCTTGCTTTCCGCTTGTCTGAAGTGGGCGCTCCTGATGGAGCTTTGGAGGTTCACCAGCTTTCAAACTTCGATCTGAAGGTCAAATATGTGCATCAGTCAGTAAATGACGCATGATGCTTGCAGGTAAAGTGACAATAGGGACATCAAATATGTTTTAGCCACTACAGGAATACGATCAAAACATGCAGGTGTGTTCAAGCTACCAAACACTCAGAATAAAGGAGAACATGTTTATGTGAATGCAGCAGGAGCCAAAAAGAAGAAACACTCAGAATAAGAAAAACACATTGTAGAATACCTCCCCCTTTCCCGAAGATAGCGATCGAGAATAACAAATGCTCGTGTCTGACGGCAATACTTCTTCTTCTTCTGGTGAGACCTCTGGCCAGTACTGTGTCAGGTCACGAACAAATCAGCGGAGCATCACTCAAAGGGCCTGTTTGGCGCTGCTTCTGGATTTTAAGTTGCAGGCTGGTCAAACGGTGCGCTTCTGGCCCAGCTTCCGCGAGCAGTGATTGTGGACGGCCCGAGAAAAAGGCGCTTCCTCCAGCAGCCGCACCGCACCAGCTTATCCTCTGCTTATCCTCTCCACCCGATCCCCAATCCTCCCCCGCCGGCGCCCCCCGCGCCGGCCCGCGACGCCCCCGCGCGCCGGCCTCCCCGCGCCGCCTCCTCCCCCCGCGCCGTGCCCCCCGCGCCGGGCCCCCCGCGCCGCGCCCCCGCGCCGGCTGCCTCCGCTCCCCGCGCGGCCTCTGCCCTCTGCCTCCGCCCCCGCGCCGGCTCGTGGACGGCCTTCACGGTGTTGAAGTGGCTCGTCGCCACCGCCGCCGGAGCACCCGGCCACACCACCGGGGGGAACACCTGATGAGCTCCGCTCAGTGCTAGCTAGTAGCAGGGATAGAAAGACGTACAGTGGACTGGTGGAGTGGAGTGTGCAGTGACTGCTCGGGGGAAGGTGTACTGTGGGTGGGATCTATTCTAATGACATTTTATTATGCTATCTAATTTATAATTAAGTTACCATTAGCTTATTTAAGAGTAATTGATGATTAATTGTATGATATATTAATTGTTAATAATTTATGAAAAAATTTCAGCTGTGCCAAACAGGACCTGTGACCAGCTGCTTCTTTAACCAACTGCTTCTCTGGCCAGTTAGCCACCAGCTGGCTTCTCAGTAAATTTCAGCTGTGCCAAACAGGACCGAAGACAAGCCAGCGGAAAGAAAACACAGTGAACAGTTTCTTTTTTCCGTCCAGTTTATCGTACCCGGAGTGGATCGGAAGCACTTTGTGTGGCTTCAATGGACCGGGCGGTATTAACACTGTGCGTTTCAGCTCTGGGGTCCTGTGAACCAAGTTATGAACAATCTTGGCGGCCGCTTGCCAAACACGTTCCCAGTTCAGGGAGGGCCTATTGCAAGTGGTATTTGTTTAGATTCAGGGCAAGGGGGATCACACAATACTTTGATCCGAGGAACAAGAATCTGAAATGCATACTGAAACTGCAAACCTCCGAAACGACCTGCGAAGAGAGATCGAACGAGATGCTGTGCACACACCTGAGATGCTGCTTCGCGTTGAGCGCAGTCACTACAGCAAAACGGCCAGCTTCCTACGGCCAAAGCCGTCGGAAAAATGGCCAAAGCCGTCGGAAATAGACTAATTCCGACAGCTTAGACCGGAAACCGTCGGAAGAAAGCCGACGGAAAATACTCGTCGGAGTTAAAGGTTACTTCCGACGGCAGTCGTCGGAAATAATAACTTCCGACGGCTCTAGCTTTAAGCCGTCGGAAGTAATCGAAAGTGGGACCCACAATCCTTCAAACGGCTGCCTTGACGGCGTCTCGCGTATTTCCGACGGCTCTTATCTAGCCGTCGGAAATAGTCCTTACTTCCGACGGCTCCTTTCTGGCCGTCGGAAGTTACTGGCTGTGGACTGGACCGGTTGGAGCCTTTACTTCCGACGGCTCGCTGCTGGCCGTCGGAAGTTGTCTTCACCTAACCCGTAACCCGCCTCCCTCCCTGGCTGCTGTATCATTTCCAACTTCATTACAGAATAACAGAATAGTTCAATATTCCAACAATGAAATAAAGTCAGATTCCACAAACAAAGTTAAAAAGTCCAACCACAATTTAGAGTCACAATCCATCATCCATCTCAATTTGAACAAGATATAAAAATTTAACTAAACTACAGGATATGATCACTTGGATGATTTGAGTTGTGGCAACTACCATCTGTTCCTGGACTTGCAAAAAGTTGAGCTGCAATTTGTTCTCCAAGTTGATTTGCATCTCCAGGAGCTTGGATACTTGCCGGAGGAGTGTTCACCGCCTATAAACCACAAATAAAATTGTTAAATGTATCAATCAAATAAAAGTAAGTACTTAAAGTCAAATTTCATACCGAAGGGGGCCAAGCAGGCCAAACAAACTGTGGTGGTGGAGGTGGAGGTGGCAGCGGTGGCATTTCAAATGAAGGTGCAGGTAATCCTTGCTGTTGTGCTATTTGCTGCCAATAAAAATCAATATATCAACCTTCCAGAAGTGCAGCAGGCTCTGCATGCTAACAGGACACATTTGAAGTATCACTGGAGCATGTGCAGTGAGTAAGTGTTTATATTGCTACTCATACCAATTAAATTTGTTGGTTCTTCCATACTTCAGAATTTAGATGCTTCTGTAAGCACTTTTTTTAGCAAAGGCTCGAGTACATATAGGCGAGGGTGTCCACGGGAATAGGAAAACAATCCTATCAGGGGAGATCCTTGCCTAATTTAACCAACTAACCAAAACAAGGAGTGGGCGCACAAGGCAACATGCATGTGCTGCCGCACCTCCCTAAACCCAAAAGGGCTTGCCAAAGATAGCAAGAACCCTGCCTAATATAGACCATGCTAACAAATAATAGTTGAAGATCAGGTAGGTCATCTTTCCAACTGACATGGGTCTTTTGCATCATGTACCAGTGGAGCTAAAGAACTACAATGATTTTGATATCCACCAAGTATTGTTCAATGTAGGACTGAGTATTGCTCTTATAGAAAAATATCATGAAAATATAAAGAAATTACACTTGACACTTACTTGAAGGAACTCCTGTTGTTGTTTCAGCATAGTTGCATAATACTCATTTTGAGTTGCTTGATATTGTCTCTGACTCTCTGTATAAAGTTGTTGCTGTCTTAGTGCTTCCTGCAGCCGATCAAACTCCAAGTCTCGCTCGGAGGCCCGACGAGACGTACTGCTGGATGTCCGCGATGATCGTGCACCTCTGACCTGGCTCGAGTCAATGACTCCATTTAACATGCCGTACCTACAACACAATAAGAGGGTGAAGTTGTTTACAATAATCATCCTTTGCTTAGTAGGTATGTTAGAGTCTTACCGTCCATGAGCTTTTCCACCTCCAATAGCATAAACAACCTCTTGATCAATTGGTTGTTCTTTCCAATTACAATTATCTCCATATCGATTGACCATTTCTTGACCATAAGCCATCTACACACAAAATATATCATTGAATTAGAGGAAAAAAACTAGTGCAATTCAATGAAGAGTACATAGATCTCACCAGACGATCTGAAGCTGTCTGAGAACACAATAAATCAGGATTGCTCGGATTTGAGCCCTTGTGACCGGCAACAAAAACTTCGACAGGACTCGGCTCAACACCAGTGTTGTGTTCCTGTAGTTATAAGTTAGAATTATTTGTTTGAACAAGTTTTCTACATAGAAATACAGTTAAGAAATCTTACAATACGTTTCGCCAAACGGATATGCCCATCGCCGCCGTAGGTGTGCAACACTTTTTTTCCACGACATCTCCTGTTTCTAATGGAAATTGACTTGAACTTCTCTGAAGCCCACCAATGGCACAAACCATACCAACCCTCTTCACGAGTTTGCATCCACGATGGAATTGTCGTCTACAACAAAGATTTCACTTTTCAATTAAGTGATCACATAATAACATCATAAAAACATACAAAATATTGTACCTGATGATATTGTTCCTCAGTCAGGTAAATTTCACCCGATGCTCGCTTTGATTCTGGTCGTTTTCTTTCAGAATTCCAAAGATATTCATTATTGGCCTGAATTCTTAGATAGGATATTGTATCCCTCATAACATCCGCAGCACAGTTGTGAAAGACTCTCTTAGCGTGTTCGACATTGGCATTGTTTGCCAGCTTTAGACGAGCCTGAAATAAAAAAAAAACAGATAAGCATACAAAACATCTTATTTGATGACATATCCTATTGTGGAGAAGAATAATACCCAAAAGTCTGCAATCACTGCTCCTTGAGCGTCCTGAGTAATAGGCATCACTATTCTTTCAGGATCGGGTTCAACAACAACTCGATGAAGACGATAGTGTTCCCATGCTGTAGCAGGTCTACGCCGTCCATCAGGCAAAGTCACCATCCCAGGCCAATGCAGTCGTTGCAGACTACCTATAATAGAGTTGACCTGTGTACGGTGACCCGTTCCATCAAATTCCAGATCACGCCAAGTCCTACAAGAAAATAATATAATTTAGAAATTATAGTAAATGAGAAGTTTCAATGAAGACAAAATACACTTACCTGTCACCAATTGGTTAGATTGTAGTTCTATCGTTAGCTTGAGCTGGTACTTTTGGAGGAATGTTCCAATGCCTCTTCCGAGGTGCTCTTCCCCCAACCACTTCTTCCTCCCCATCTCCTGCTCCATCAACAAACTGCTCGTTAAGGTTATTTTCCTCTCCTTGTCCCCCTCCTCTTTCCTCTTCTTGTCCCCCTCCCTCTCCTTGTCCCTGTCCCCCTCCCCTTTCATCTTCTTCTCCCCCTTCCTCTTCTTGTCCCTGTTCTTCTTCCATTTCCACTTCCTCACTCTCTTCCTCCTCATTCTGCAAAATAGTAAGAAATATTTAATTTATTATATATAACTACGTTTGCAGTAATTTAGAATTTATACCTCAGCTCTTTGGAAACAAACAATGCGACCTGGCTGATCTTGTGTTAATTGTTGCATTAACTGTTTGCGCCGACTTGAGCTTGAAGTACTACCTTGAAATAAGGTTTCTTCATATGTCGCCTTCTTTGACCCACTTGCAGTTCTCAAAAAAGCTTTTGCAATATTCTTGATCTTTCTTGATGACATCCTGTTCAACAAAATCAAGACAAAGAAGTTAGTACCTTAATATTAATACATGATAATAAACATATAAAATGTAAAATTAAGTACAAGATAAATACATTAATCATATTCATAATCAGGATCATGTGGCTTTCTTCTTCTCAAAGGACGCCATGTAACTTTTTTCTTTCTTGACACTCGTTTCCTTTTCGTCATGACTACGACATCATCACGATCTGCAACTAAAGAGTCTTGCAAGATCTCTGTCTCGACATTAAAGAAGCTTGGTAGTTCATCATCTTGATAAATTTGATCAACCCCCTCCCCTAACTCAGTTTCATGATAATCGGCAGCACTAGGGACAAGTAGTTGATGAGATTTCACTCTGAATACTACCCACCAAGCTTCAAAAATTGGACATGGATACTTCACATAATACACTTGATCAACTTGATGGGCAAGAACAAAAGTATCATAGCCACGTAATCGTTCCCTATGCTTGACTTCCACCATACCAAATCGGTTCTCCCTTGTACCAGTGTTGGGATGAAACCAATCACAATAAAAAAATATTACTTTGAGATTTTTGTTACCAGCAAAGTCAAACTCAAGTATGTCATTAATGATTCCATAATAAGTTGTGTCCATAGTTCTAGCGAGAACCCCAACATTTGATGTGGCTGCTAGAGGATGATCAGCTTCAAATTTGGTAGAACGGAAACGAAATCCATTGACATCATATCGACCATAGCTTCGGGCAGACACTATTCCGTAAGATAGTTGTCTTAAATCCTCGTGTACATTATTTTGTTCGCACTGCCAACAAAAAATATTAATAAAATAACCAAAATGTGACATACTAATACGGAGTGTTATCGGTGTTTACATGTTCACGGAACCAAGTGAGGAAATTAGGTTTTCCATTGAATCCCTTTCGTCGTGATGCTTCAATTTGTTGTGTGGTTCGTTTACGCTTGGAAGGCCAAATAAAATCATCAAAAATCCTGATAAAGCAAAATAGTGAGTGTAAAGCAAAATCTACAAATAAGATGAGTAACTAAATAGGCAACTAACTCTTACTTGAAATATTGATGCATCTCCGGCATATTGGCATACATGTAGTGTAAAGCAGCCTTTCGCTTTGTTTCAGACAAATCATATGATGTAGATGCACCAACGGTCGTGCCTTTATTTTGAAAAATTCCCAGATTTGAACAGGGACGACCTTCATTTACATGGTACCGCATCGTTGGTGCATTAACATTATGTTCCTCGGCAAAATATACACTTGTGAACGATGCTATCTCCTTGTACTTAAATTCTTCGGCAATGCACCCCTCAACTCTCCCTTTATTTCCAACCATTGCACAAAGCCTTTTTAATGTCCTTTCAATATGATACATCCATCTATATTGCACAGGGCCCCCAATCTTAGCTTCATACGGAAGATGGACAAGTAAATGTTGCATTGGATTAAAGAAACCAGGAGGAAAATTTTTTTCCAACTTACATAGAAGTATCGGGATCTCTTTCTCCAACTTCTCCATCATCTCTTTTGTAATTTCTTTAGCACAAAGTTGTCTATAAAAAAAGCTTAGCTCAGCTAAAGCTTTCCACACATCATCATTCAAATACCCACGGAACATTACAGGAAGAAGTCTTTCCATGATTATATGATAATCATGACTTTTTAAACCATTTAATTTTCCTGTCTTCACATTCACTGCTCTCCTGAATCCCGCAGCATAACCATCGGGAAATTTTAAATTTTTCAACCACCTCATAACGTCTTTCTTCTGTTTAGGCTTCAAACAAAAAGAAGCACGTGGCTTACCACCACTTTCTGTCAGATGCAGACTTGGTCGGTCACATATTTCTGCTAAATCCTTTCTGGCCTTCAAATTATCTTTCGTTTTGTCAGCAAAGTCCATACATGTGCTTATAATACTTTCACCAACATTACGTTCTTGATGCATGACATCAATGTTGTGCATCAAAAGCAAGGCCTTGACATAAGAAAGCTCCCACAATCCACAGATGTGAGTCCAATTATGTTCAGTTCCAAAACCTTCATAACCATCACGATCTTTATTTAATTTCAAATCATCCAGCATAGCGGCAATTTCAGTACCGCTAAGACGCTTCGGCGGCCCCTTTGTGATAATAGTGTCTTTCTTAAAAGCATTCTTCTGGGCCCTAAACTGATGATTCGCTGGCAAGAAACGTCGATGACAATCGAAGTAACAAATCTTTCCTCCAAATTTAAGACGGAAACAATCTGTGTCCTTGCCACATATAGGACATGTCAAAATTCCATGACAACTCCAACCAGCAAAGATACTTCGAGCCATTAAATCATGGATCGACCACAAATATGCAACTCGAAGATTGAATTTCTGCTCTTTGTAAAAGTCATATGCTGGAACTCCATCCCATAACTTTTTCAACTCTTCAATTAAGGGCCTCAACATAACATTGAGTTTTGTTCCAGGATGATCAGGACCTGGAATTATGAGGCATAGGAAAGTAAAATCGTACTTCATGCAAAGAGCAGGTGGAAGGTTGTACGGTAGAGCAAATACGGGCCAACAAGAATAAGTTGATGCATTTACATGAAAAGGTGAGAAGCCATCTGTTGCTAACCCAATGCGGACATTTCTATTGTCACTAGCAAACGTTGGGTCAAATTCATCCAGTGCCTTCCATGCATCACTATCGGCCGGGTGGGTCATCGTTCCAGGGTTATCACGACGACCTTCTTTGTGCCATCTCATATGTTGAGCTGTCTTTCTTGAGAGGAACAACCGTTTCACACGTGGTGTGAGAGGCATATAACGGAGTTGCTTACGTGCTATCTCCGTTGTTACTGTATCACCATCATCATTTACTACTTGTATGTACCTCGATTTTCCGCACTTGCACACTTTATCTTTTTCGGTGTCCCTCCAAAACAACATACAATTATCTTCACAAACATCAATTTTTTGATAATCCATGCCGAGACCAGTAAGCAGTTTCTTTGATTGGTACATATCCTTAGGCATCTTGTGATTCGCTGGAAGTACATCACTGATCAATTTCAAGAGCTCCTTGTAGCAATTTACTGAGAATGCAAATTTAGACTTAATAGCCATAAGCCGAGTCACAAAAGCAAGAACCGTCACTGTTGTGTGTTCATGCAATGGCTCTTCAGAAGCCTTGAGGAGCTTAAAAAACTCTACAACCTCCGGAGTGGGTGGATCTTGAGATTCAGAACCCATCTCCTCATGTTCCTCGTGAAATATATCCGGTCGTATATCGTCAAGCATCTCCTGCATCCTATCATGATTCGCCCTATGATCAGGTCGAACTTCCGATGCATTTCTCCTAATTGCCTCGCCGTGATGCACCCAAACCTCATAATTGGGCATAAATCCATGCCGACAAATATGCATTTGCAAATCAAACTCACTTTGGCAGATGCAATTTCGACACTTGTTGCATGGACACCTGACATCTCGACCGGTACTTGATAAAGCGAACGCTTGCTTTACAAATTCATTAGTTTTCTTAACCCACTCACTAGTGTGCTTTCCATCTTGAGCCCAACCTTCGTACATCCACCGACGATTCTCCATAGACTACATTAATCATCCAAATTAAACATATTGTATACACTAATTGTCGTAAGCCGTCAAAAATTAATATATTATACACGCTAATCATTTAAAGTCGCCGAAAGTCAACATAGAATACTTCTAGTCACCTATGGCCGTCGGAAATTAACGTAAAATATATCTAAACACGTAAGGTCGTCGGAAGTTAACATATTATATAAACTAATCATCTCAAGCCGTCCGAAGTTAACAAATTATATACGCTAATCATTTATAGCCCTCGGAAGTTCATATATAATATATCTAAGCACCTAATAGAAACATAAACTTTAAAACTACATAAAAACAATTGAAGTAACACTCATTTTTATGATTAGCAACCCAAAATTGAAGCAAAACAATTTTCTGGTACCTGCAGGGGCGCGCGGCGGCGTCGAGAGGCAGGGGCGCGCGGCGGGATCGAGCGGCAGGGGCGGCGGGGTCGAGAGGCAGGGCTGGCGGGGTCGAGCGGCAGGGGCGCGGGGCGGCGGGGACGACCGGAGGGTAGCGGGCGGCAGGGGCGCGGGGCGGCGGGGACGACCGGAGGGCGGCCGGCGGCAGGGAGAAGCGCAGCGGGGAGGAGCGGCAGAGCTAGGGGCGGGCCGGCGGGGAGAAGCACGGCGGGGAGGCGTGGCAGAGGGGCGGGGCGGCGGGGAGGACCGGCAGAGGGGCGGGGCGGCGGGGAGGAGCAGCAGAGGAGCGGCGGGGAGGAGCGGCGGGCGGCGGGGAGGAGCGGCCGAGGGGCGGGGCGGCGGGGAGGAGCGGCGGGCGGCGGGGAGGAGAGGCCGAGGGGCGGGGCGGCGGGGAGGAGCGGCGGGCGGCGTGGAGGAGCGGCGGGCGGCCGGCGTGGAGGAGCGGCGGGCGGCGGGGAGGAGCGGCCGAGGGGCGGGGCGGCGGGGAGGAGCGAGGGGCGGGGAGGCGGGGAGGAGCGGCGGGCGGCGGGGAGGAGAGGCCGAGGGGCGGGGCGGCGGGGAGGAGCGGCGGGCGGCCGGCGTGGAGGAGCGGCGGGCGGCGGGGAGGAGCGGCCGAGGGGCGGGGCGGCGGGGAGGAGCGGCGGGCGGCAGGGTGCGGAGGGCGGCGGGCGGCGGGGAGGAGCGGCGGGCGCCGGGGAGGAGCGGCGGAGGGGCGGGGCGGCGGGGAGGAGCGGCGGGCGGCGGGCGGCAGGGTGCGGCGGCTGGGCGCGGGGCGCGCGAGAGGAGAGGCGAGGCGCGGCACGTGTACAGCTAGGGTTCGGCCGCACGAGTAACGGCGTTATCCGGAATTGAATTACTTCCGACGGCTCAGCCCCGGCCGTCGGAAGTTACTGTTATTTCCGACGGCCGCTGAAGGAGCCGTCGGAAACTACTGTAACTTCCGACGGCTACACAGTGCCGTCGGAAGTAGTATATACCTCCTACGGCCTGCAGTGCAGCCGTCGGAAGTTATCGGGGCCGTCGGAAGTACGCACATTTCCTGCAGTGAGTGAGTATGATGCAGCGGATCCGGTCGTGGTCGTGGTACGCGCAGAAGTGGGCCGCGAGCGCGTCGCCTCGCTCGGTGCCGGCGAGGATGTCGGCCAGGTCCATGTGGACGGCGAGGAAGCGCGCGGTGCAGGACCTTGGCCTCGACGCTCATCAGGCGCCCGTCGTCGTCCGGCGGCAGGAAGCGCGACAGGTACCCGACGGCGCCGCGCCACTGGCCTCGGGCGACCAGGTCCCTCAGGTGCACCACGGAGAAGTCCGCGTCCGTCTCACGGACCATCCTGCGCCGGATCAGCGACGGAGAAGAATCCGTAAAGCAGGTAGCAAGCGCAGCGAGCGGTGTTGTGAGAGCTCGAGGGATATCTGGAGCGCGTACGATTGGAAGGTGCGCTCGAGGCCCTGGAGCCAGAGGAAGGCGATGAGGCGCCGGTGCCGGATCCGCCGCACGGCGGGGTGCTCCGCCGCGCCGGCGAGCTCGTCGTCGCCGCAATCCCTGACGGCCGGCATCGCTCCGCCGACCTTGCCGCTGGTACGAGGGAATCGACTCGATCGGGGTGATCAGAGTTCCGATCAGGGGAAGCATCCAGCGATGGTTTGACATCTCGATATTATTGTGCGGCGGCAGGCAATGGCACAACTAAGCATTCAAGTCAAGTAGGAAGTGCCCAAGACTTGAATCCAAGGAAGAACACAATGGAGGTCACTGCTTCTGATGAGCACAATCATTATCCAAAAAGACAACGGACAAGTGGGGCTTTTGCTGAAGCTAGCACGGTCTAATACTGTTTTTTTTGTTCTTACTTCAATTAAAATTTATATGCAGCAACATGATCTTTTGTTTATTCACTAGAATGGTAAATTATGCTCTCATCAGTAGAAGCCAGGGATATGCTAAATCTTTTAATAAAAATAGAATATGCTGTCATGCAAGGTTGGTTTTGTCTGGTAGGTTGAGTGAGATTATTACATGGTTAAATCAATAAAATAACACTTCTCTTCATAAAATGCTTGAGATGTCTATTTAACATAACAGTTTTGTAACACGTGGTATGGATGGTTAGAGTGTGCTGTCCAGATTGGAGTGTGCTTTGCAGTTCTTCTTATGGTTCAAGAGTGGAATGTTTGATGCTGTTTTCTGCCATGGGTATTGTTTGCAATTTTTCTGCTGGAGGAGTATTAAATTTTACTTGCCCAAATGTTACTTTCATTTTACAAAGCTTGTAGGTTTTCTGGTAATTTTGAGTTTTCAACTTCCGATGCGTCCATTTAGTTTACAACATGATCCATGGACTTGAATGACATAGAAGTCGCTGGCTTCTTGTATGATCCGGTAATGAAAGTTATTTGTTGGCCTGCAGACGCCGGCGATTAGCTAGGACTTGAGCGGGGGATTAATTATTGCAGCATGAACTTCGAGTGCTCAGCTGAGACAGCCGAGTGTTGTTAGATGTCCGCTACTATTAGATTTAGTTGTTTAGTTGCTACTTCTATGTTGATGTCTGCAACTCACTTAGAACTTAATGCTATGTTATCCTCGTACCACATATGAGGTCGATGAAGTTGCTTACTCCGTTTCAAAATATTAATCGTTTTGACTTTTCTATAAATAAATTATTAGTTGTTTTGATTTTTATATCGCTTCACAATGGACACCTTAGCAAAGTTTTTTCTAAGTACCCTCGGCTGGAGAAATCGAAGAAGTTACCCTCCTATCCCCGTTTCATGACGACTTCAACTACTTTTTCGTAAATTTCATGGATCCCCGTAGCAAGGAAACGAAAAGAAAAGCACGTGAAAACGTGCTGTGAATCGAACTACCTCTTCTCGCATGGAAAAGGATGAGAGGAAGAAGCTCTGCCAGGGAAGCAACCGGTGTCCGGTGACTGGATCGGCAGCTACCACTCCGCCGCCCACCCACGCGTCGCTTCTCCTCCTCCTCCCTACAAATCCTACCCCAACGGCCAGCACATGCGCATGTGCCGTGGCGGGCCCCCACTTCCCTCCCGTGCCACTGACACGCGGTCCCGGATTGACCCCCGGTGGCCCACCTGCTCGCCCGAATCGAGTCCGGAGAGCACAGCGGCCCAACACCACACGGCCCACCCAAACCACCCTCCCACGCGCGACGCCACCCTGGCCGGTGGGGCCTCCGTCAACGCGTGGCCCCACGGGTCGACCCCCCACCGATGGCCGGTCGACACGCGTCACCTCGGCGCGTCCGCTCGCGAGGCCCGAAACCGCCGCGGAGGATCGGAGATCCCCGGCCCGGCTCGCTGCCAGGTGGGCCCTCGAGCCGGCGAGACGCGGCCTGTATATATCGCCGCCTTTCCCCACCGGCTTCCCTACCTCGCCGCGCTCCCCCGCAACCCCATCCCCCCCCCCCCCCTCCACTCCCCCGCCCCGAAAACCCCACTGCGCCGCGCGAACCCTAGCCGATCGCGCGGAATGCCGGCGATGCCGAAGCCCCAGGACGCCGACGTCGAGGCGGCCGGGCCCGCCGCGGACGCCGCGGGGAAGGCGGCCCCGGCGGCGGCGGAGGAGGCCGCGAAGCCCACGAGGAAGGTGGCGGAGGAGGCGGACCCGCGCCTGCGCTGGGCGTTCGTGCGCAAGGTCTACGCGATCCTGTCGCTGCAGTTCGCGCTCACGGCCGCCGTCTCCGTCGCGGCCTGCCTCGTGCGCGCCGTCCCGCGCTTCTTCGCCACGGGGTCCCCCGCCGCCGTCTGGCCCGTCTTCATCGGGATCCTCGTCTCCCCGCTCATCGGTGCGCGCCCACTCCGCTCCCCTCCCTAGGGTTTCGGGTTCCGGTCGCCCCTGCGTGCTTGGTCCGGCTGCGGGGCTGAAATCGAAGCGAGTGGCGCCGGGTATAAGTATAACGCGCGCGGTTGATCTGTGCAGTGATGTTCCCCATGTTGAAGTACCGGGAGAAGCACCCCACGAACCTGGTGCTGCTCGGCGTCTTCACCCTCTGCTGCAGCCTCAGCATCGCCATGACCACCTCCACCAGCCTCGGTACGGGCTCATGGTTCCGCCATCTCCCTTTCTCGTGGCTTCGCTTTCTGCTGTGATGTGGATAGATCGAGTGCAGCGGGTGGTGAGATTCTGGTGGTTTCCAGGGCCAGTTAGTCATCATCTGCTACCGATCCGGTGTTTGTTGTGATGGATTGTTAGGGATGTGTGATCCTGCACTTTCTTTTTTGGGGGAATGCAGTAGCTGTCAGTTAGATTGTTGAAAAAAGCAGATTTGGCTCTGGTGGTTTTGGCAGAGAAGAAGAGTGGAGCTTCTTTTTCCTTTTTCGCGCGGGAATGAACGATCATTTGTAGGCCAACTAGTATGTGGCTCTTATCAATTATGATATTCTTCTGCTGTCAGCCAATAAATGTTAAATTAGTCTGTTCCGGTGTTCCCTGCAAAAATTCAGGATAGATTTATGAGCTTTGTGGAATTTGATGAGTAGAATTTCACTCTATCTTTAGTTGTTGGCCCTTGGCAGTGGTAGGATGGGAATCGGCTCGGGGTCAACTTTTTTTTTTAACTAAATCCTCTGTGACTGCGCCATATAGATGTACTATTCTTGCATGGTGAGGTCTTATTTGCCTATACAAATAGATTTCTGTGTCATGGACAGTGCCCTGCAATGTTGTTTGCAATTTGCACGGTTAATTTCTTACATTGCTTATTGTTGTCGCCATACAGAGTAATTATTTGCAATGGTCAATGTTCTGTATTGAGTCCATTAGCGTGTCCTTTTTCATTTCTTGTGGCATCATTTGGGTGAGTTGCACAACAGTTACTTTTAGCATAAGAAAAATTTAGTTTTTACCAATTGGCTTGTGCTATGTACTGTTTATGATTTATCTGCACGTACGACCACCCTTCTGCATGTGTTTCCATGCATCTAGTTCAGGTCAGCCAGTATACTAGTTTTTAACCACCCCATTCGCTGTGGTAGCAGTCATTAATAAGATGTTGAATTTTACATTTTGAAGATGCATGAGTTGGTCTTATTTGTTGCATGATCTCTAGCTTTTTATTTTGTGATGGAACAACTAGGTCCAGAGTACTGGGCTATGTTATATTTGTTGACTGTGAGTTGAAGTGCTGACTGAATGCTTGTGATTTTGTTGTGACAAAATCCGTCTCTCATTTCTTATGTTATTCAAAAACTGTCGATCTGTAACTGAATCCTATCTTTTTTCCGATTCATTCTAGATACAAAGTAAACCTTACTTGTGCAGTTTTCATACATGGTCCTTCCAACCTTTTTTCTGATTCATTCTAGATGCAAAGTAAACCTTACTTGTGCAGTTTTCATACATAGTCCTTCTATTGTGGTGAAATTCATGGCACATTGTTTTTATACTGAACGACTATAGATCTGAAATAAATCTAACTTCCTTCTGTCGGTTTGTATATGTGAAGAAATCTTATCTTCCCAACTTTCAGGCATTCTAAAACGTTTTTAATTACTCTTTTAGTTACTACTGCACTGCATCCTTTAGGAACACATGTATTTTTTTATCATTATAGCTGATGAAGTGCAGTTCTTGTGTTATGTCAACAGGCAGAGTGGTTCTGCAGTCTGCCATCCTCACGGCAGTTGCTGTTCTGGGGCTCACCCTCTTCACCTTCTGGGCTGTGAAAAAGGGCTACGACTTCACCTTCATGTTCCCCTTCCTGTTCACTTGCGTCAACGTGCTGCTGGTGTACCTCGTCATCCAGGTTTGCTTCCCCGACAACAACGCCACCTTCCTCTTCCTCACCAGATCCATCTTTCTCCGTGCCACCCACCTGTCTGGCATACAGTGTAATGTCGCAATCCACTGGACCTCGCAGATCTTCTTCCCCCTGGGAAGGTTCGGCATCACCATCTACGGGTTCCTGGCCACCCTGGTGTTCTCGGGCTTCATCGTCTACGACACCCACATGCTGCTCAAGCGCCACACCTACAACGAGTACGTGGTCGCCGCCATCTCCCTCTACCTGGACGTCATCAACCTCTTCATGGCCCAGATGTCGCTCTCCTTCCAGTGATCCATCGCGGGTCTCACCTCAGCACCCCCCACCCTGACTTCGCCTCGCCCGTCCCGTACATGGTGGATCACGTCACATAGCTTCACAAATCTAGCTGCCTCAAGTTACCAAATACCTAATAGTACCAGTAGCACTACAGAGCTGGAGACTGATATGTAATTAGCCAAGCTCTAGCTGAGATTGCGGTATATATGACCAGTTGCGCTAGTAGTGAAAGATAATCATAGACCTTGAGATATCTCCCTCTTCCGTGCTTCGGCACCGGGTAGCTCTGATTGATAGGCCGCTGTTGGTTTGAAACCTTCATGGAGATCCAAAGCGCTGCTGGATCTGAAACCTTAATGGAGATCCAAAATACTCTATCGCTTGTGCGTTTGGTGAGTGTGGTTGCTCTGCCGATCGGTCTGGTCATCTCGCCGGTGTGCTGCTGTTGCTGCTGCTTCTGTTCTGTTCTGTTTGTTTCGTATCGCTGTTCCTGTGGCTTATAGTGTTTCTGTTCAATCTCCTAGAATGTAGGAATGCAGGGTCGTAGTGTCTGCTGCTCATTTATTTCTTAAAAGAGTATTCCACATAGCACTGACGCTATGCAATGGGAAAACTGGCCTGTACCGTGTGGTACGCGGCACCCTAACCTGAACACAACTCTTATGATACGGAGTATATTCCTAACACAAAGAGCTAAAAGCTGAGCTCAGATCGCCTGGAGCCAGAGGAAAGAGATGAGCATGAGCAGCTTGAGCAGCCATTCGACGGGCGCGGCGGCAGCTCCGGCGGCGGACCTCCTGACGGTGAAGGAGATGGGCGCCGGCGGCGACGAGGTCGGCGTGGACCCGTTGATCACGCCGATCCCGAGATCCCTGCAGTCCGACCCCAGCGAGCCTGCGTCGTCGGAGATGAGAACACCAGGCCGGTTAGGCTTCAGACTTCAGCGCTTCAGCTAGGTTTCAATCTTTCATCAGAGGATAGAGGTGTGCCGGTCGCTTACACTGGCGGTAGCAGGGGTAGGAGGTGTCGTTGAGGAGGTTGGCGTAGCCGTCGCGGCAGCTGCAGCGGTGGGTGAAGTCCGACGCCTTCTCGCAGGCGCCGCCGTCGCCGCAGTACTGCATCAGGCACGCTGGCGAAACGGAAGGAAGACAATTTAGCCATGGGTTCGGTTCAGCTGGCATGGTCGGTAGTACTGAGGAAGCGTGAACAGTTTCCGGGTTCGAGGGAGCGAGCTATTACGGTCGAAGATGGAGAAGTTGGTCAGCGGCGGCAGCCCCGCCGGCGGCGGCGGCGGCGGCGGCGGAGCCGGCGGCGAGGACGACCCGTCCTGGCACCCGTGGTTGATGGTGCCTGCAAGAGGGGAGGGAGAAGAGTCAGAGCTGCAGTTCCGTTGCTTGTTGACTTCTCATTTCTGACCGCGTGACACGTGCCAAAGGCTGCGTTTCTTTTTCCAGGTTCTGCACCGGCGAAATGAATTCCGGGCCGTCAGCCTGGACAGCCAGGTCACGGGAAACTTGGAGCCTGACGGGCGCTGCTGCTGCTGCCGAGTCAGCAGAAGTTTCCGACGGAAGAGAAAAGGTAAAGTCCCGTGCCAAGACCGACTCCCGGCACGTGTTGCACCAGGAGGACTTTGGCGCCGCGCCAGGGTTGACTTTGAACGCCAACGTTCCCGGTGCCTGGGGCTGGTCGCCGAACGATCACGGCTGCGTGTTCTTGAAGAAACAGAGAGGGAGAGGGGGCTCTTCTTACAGTTGGGGATGACGCAGGGGAGGAAGGGGAACTGCATGCCGCCGAGGTGGTAGCGGCTCCAGCCGGGCCTGCACTGGCACGCGAACCCGAAGGCGTAGTCGCCGGACTCGGCGCACGCCCCCATGCCGCACCGCGCCCTGCCGCACTCGCCGGCCGCCGCGGCCCCGCCGGCCAGCGTCAGGGCGGCGGCGGCGGCGGCGAGAGACGCCAGCGCGAGCAGCCCGGCGCGCCCCATGTACATACTCCCTCGCTCCTCCGATCCCAGGACGGAGCCCGCCCGGCCGGCGCGCTCCCGATCGAGCTCTCTGCTAGCTCCTGCGAGGAGGAGAGGATGATCGATGGCGCAGCAGCTGCCGGCCAGTGCTTGGAGGCCGTCGTTGCAAGGTTGATGACGATGGTACCCCCGGAAACTTGTATATATATAGGCATGCGTGCTGGTGAGCTCGTGGTCGGCCGGCCGGGCCGATTAGTGAACCCGGAGAGAGAGAAAAGAGGGACAACTGTAGAAAGGCGACCCGTCAGATTTGACAAAAGCATCAGAAACTGAACCTGACGGCGACGGGTTCTCCAGCCTCGGCTACCGAGTCGTTTGGTGTTCTTGGCTGCACGCGGAACGTTACAGTTTGCAACTCCCTGGGACACGGGCTCTGCCTGGCCTCAAACCAGGACGGAGATTCTCGCGTCAGTCAGGTCCAAACATGTTGGGAGACGAGTTTCCTTTCATCTAGAAGACACATGCAGGCAGGCTGACCGAACTACTCGTTCTGAATCGTGTATAATATGGTCAACTCCCCCGGATTATATTTCTCTTATTGTCTGTTGATTTTTTCTTCGCCGTTAGAAATGGCTAATCTGTCCATTTTATTCTTTTTAACACAAAAGCATGTCATTCCTACGTCATATAAGGAGAAGCAAGTAAGGTCCTACATACACTCCTCTACACTCCTCTGCTTTAAATTATATGTTGTTTTAGCTTTTTTCTGGATACATAGTCTGTAATATGTATACAGGTATAGTATACATGTAAATATACATAATAATAAGTAAGGTCGTACACAAACTTTTATTATCTACGTATATAATAAAAGTAAAATGCACCACAGGTCCACCAACCGTGTGTCATTAGGTTCACGAACTTCAAAAGTACATTTTTAGATCCATTAACTTCTAATTTGTGTCAATTAGATCATAAACTTTGAAAATGTAGGTCCATAAACTCTGAAAGTGCATTTTTATCCATAAACTTGTAATTTGTGTCACTTAGATCCATAACTCCGAAACTTCATTTTTAGGTCCTGAACTGTATCCATGAGCAGTCATGTGGCTACAATCGCGCCTACAAAGGCCGTCCCGATATCGTTGTCCATGAATATCTTTCAATTCTCACCAAGAACCACTCTGGGTTGACCCAAGTCTAATATCGTCACGAGATTTTTCGCCACAACGCCTAGAGCCACCATATTCGGCCACTCGCACTCGCGCCAGGGAGGATATAATATCCTCTACCACTGTACACACGTTGTTGAGTCCCTCTGTGACCTCCTCCACCTTTTCCGAGCCATCACCCTCACCTCTTCACCCATATTACGAGGTTATATTTAGATCTAAACTCCAGAACTCACCAATGGCAGTCCGTGAACCCCCTTTGAATCCTAATACATGTCAATAACCTTCGAGATAAGTCTTTCATCCCTCCTCTCTTCTCTCCCTATGCACTTAATTCGAAATCGGAGCTCAAATTTGACCCTTCTGATGGAACTCCAGTAGCGTGCGGGCACCATATAGATTCACGTTAGTGTTATATCAGTTTATGAAAGCTCGATGGAGGGGTATGGACCTTTATGATACAAATTACAAATTTATGGATCTAGGAATAAACTTTCAGAGTTTGTGGACCTAAATGACACAAATTACAAATTTATAAATCTAGAAATGTAATTTCGAAGTTGATGGACCTAAATGACACATTTCTTACGAGCTGATGGACCTCTAGTATATTTAAATATATAAAAAATAAAAATAAAAATATGTATCTAGACATAGCATATATCTAAATATACAGTAAAAAAACTTAGTATTTAGGAAAGTCCAAATGGCCTATAATTTGTAACGAAGGGTCGAATAATAGAACACTCGACGCTCAAGTCGGACAAACAAAACAGTAGCTATATGTCCATTTTATCATTGAGCCTTTTAGCTGATGAATGAATGGGCGGCGCCTGATCTGGGTGCCGCTCTCCGCGGTCGGTGAGTTTGGTACGGTGCTACGAGAAGGTTTGGTTGTCCCCTTGACTGTCCTCGCTTTTGACGACGCTGCGACTGCAATGGTGTGGTCGTCGAATGAACGAACGAACCAACGGATGGATGGTTGTTCATACGCGGCATTGGTGGAGATGAAAGATAATGCGCTCGTGGAAGTTTTCCAAGAAAAATATATAAATTTCGAAACGCAAGAGGATTTCCGTGATCGATCTTATTATGCATGGACCTACTCCCTCTGGTGTCTGGTCAAATAACTGGGCGTTCTAACAAAAGCCTGATCGCATGTTGGAACTTAGAACTTTGACTGTCGGTGGTTTCCAACATGCAACCAAACATCAGGCGCTCATTTGTTCCGAAAAGTGCTCCATTTCAGATTTCAAATTATAGTTCATTTTAGTTTCGTTCTAAGTTAGACTTGTGTAACTTTCACCAAATTTATAGAAACATGCACCGACACCTACAACGATAAAACTAATCAGATTTACATAAAGTAATCTAGATTATCTCCAAATAATCTAATATGAAACTTTCTTTTAATAAAATTTAGATGAAAAAGAATCTAAACTATACACAAAGTAATCTAGATTATCTTCAAATAATCTAATATGAAAAATAAGACATCACAATGTATAGAAATGAGAAGATACATGAGCTCGGAGGAAGGGGTGGGCACGAATTCAAAATGACCAAAAAATTTCGACAATTCGGTCACCACCAACAAACTATATACTGAAAAACGGATGAGCTCGGATGGAGTAGGGCCAACATGAGCGGGCGATGCAGGCACAGGTGTCGGGTGGGGCGTAGTGAGCGGGTGGCGTTTGGATGGATGGGCCGGTGCAAGCGCACAGTGCGGGAGTAGGACCGGTATAGGGCGCCCTCTGTAGGGGCAAAAGGGCGAGGGTGGAGCTGCGCATGCGAGCTATTAGGGATGTAACGTAAATGAATCGGATACGGACGGATATCGCTGATATTGTATTTGTTTTCATATTTTCTATCGGATTCGGATTCAAACACGGATAGACTCGGATATATATGCGAATGTGGATTGCTTCGGTTACGAATACGAATAGATGTGTATCGAATACGGAGCTAACCGGATACGGTTAATATCAGATACGGATATTTTTTCGAATATCGAGTAAAGGCAACATTTACTGATATCACACGTGTTGTAACATTCGAACACCTTACGGGTCCAAATTTTAACTAGATTATGCTTAACAAAACAAATTGACAAACAGTTACATGACCTTTCTAACTTACTACGTAGATGAGAGAGATTCGATTACATGACACTCTTAACTTGCAATATAGCTTAGATTGGAGATGGTCAATTCACGATATTATAACTTCGATGATACTTCACAAGCACTCCAATCAATTCATCCAAATAGGTGGAAGAGTGCAGAATCGACCATATTACATTACATTTTCTTATTTTTACGAGCCTCGAGTAATCAGTCGAAACGCACCCACACCCCATCCATGAAGTCATAGAATTCGACTTCAATTTTTGGATGGCACATGCTACGGACCTTCTCAAACACAACCTTGGTTTGTGAAGGAGCAGAGAACATTGTATGGCTGAAGACCAACTTTTTGAGGATTGGTGCATTGCATCTGCATAGTTGCTCCACAAATTCCAACAATTCTTTTTGAGAACTTCTGTAGGACGTGATTTCCACCTCTTCAAGTGAACTGAGATCAATGCCATCAATCCTGCGACTCTCCTCCAGGCGACAAGGGCAGCATGACCGGCAACCAAAATACTGAAAATAAGAATTTAGCGATGATAAAACTAGTGGAGAATTTGTGAAAAACTCAGAAGTCTGCCAGTTCTAGTAAAATGAACGTAAACAGCTACCCAATGCAAGTATCCAACAAAGTTTCCTTTGTTCTGATATGATCTTTACCTTTACCTTGGTTTTTCAATACACTAAACAAATATATTCGTAATTTTAGAGAACGTGCCTGGGCACATATTTCATCATTAAAGGGAAACAAATATATTCATAACTTTGAGAATGGAGTGCCTCAAGAAAAAAACAGTTTCGAAAACACTCCGTTCTCAAACAAGTAAAAGGTCACAGCAGTGAACGATAATTATTATTAGGATTGCAACAAAAGGTAGAGTGCGTAGAAATTACCGATGAGTAGCCAGAAAAATCAAACAATTGTACGGAGACCTTCTTTGTACTGCTACAACTCCTCAGGAGATGCAACATGACCGGTGCCAAACCATGACAATTCCTCGGTAATAATGTAATGTTCAAGGTCTGACACTTGGGCAGCTTGCTTGTTTCATTCGAGAAGCTTTTGTATGCCTCTATTCCCTGTCATGATCGAGCAGAAACAAAGTAATTAATCACTGGATTATTATCAGAAAATTAAAAAGAAACAATTTCTTTTGAGGAAATTCTAATGACATCGACGCACCAGTGTAATGGAGACTCCCAGTCTTAACTGATCAACTTCAACTCCGTCGAATTTCCGCATCAGCAACCCCGCCGCAGAAGTTTCACCGATGTCTAGTAGCTGGAGGCGGCGGCGGCCGGCGTCTTCAAGCCGGTGGCGGTGAGGGTCGTAGGTGGCATGGCACGACCAAACCAACCCTGCAAGCTTGGGGGCAGAGACGCGGGCCTCGCCAATGTCTTCGCCTATACATAGGTATTCCAGCCCTGGGGTGACGACCTCCAGCCGCGGTGCTCCCGCCACGAAGCTCAGCGAGCGCAGCGAGTCGGAGCGGATGGAGACGCCGTGGTCGTCGACCAGAACGAGGCAGAGCCTCAGGTTCCTCAGGCTCGGGCACCGCGTGCACACGAGGGCGGTGAGCTCGCCGCCGTCCATGCGGGCGAAGAGTATCGTCAGGGAGGTCAGCGCCGCGAAGGAGCCGGCCGGCGGGAGCCAGAGCCGCCAGTCTAGTCTAAGGCGGAGCGCAATCGTTCTCGCTCGTTCGCACGCGGGGAGCTCGAGCGCCGCCCAATGGACGCCCTCCGGCTCGTGCGGCGGCATCGTCGGCGGAGGCATGAAGAGGACGAGCTCGCCCGCCACACTCCCGGCGGCGAAGCGCAGCCACCGCGCGACACGTCCGGCCGGGACGCCGTCGAGGGCGTCACCGGCGGCGGTGGGCAGGACGATGACGAGGCCCTCCAGGGTCGTGTCGGCGGCGTAGGCGGCGAGGGCGCCGTCGACGGCGCGCGCGACGCCGCCTACGCCGCGCGCGAACGAGGCCGGTGCCAGCGGGGGCGCGTCGCGGCTGCCGCTGCTGAAGACGAGCTCGGGCAGGTGGGCCCAGACGCGGCGCCAGCGGCGGGAGAGCGCGCAGGTGCGCGCCGCGGCGCGGGCGGAGCCGAGGCGGAGGAGGATGCTGTGCAGCAGCTCGTCAGGGAGGCCGCTGATGTGGTCCTCGCCGGAGCGCCGGCGGCGGCGGCGGCGGCGGCGGCGGCGGGGATGGTCTTGATCCATGAGCGGCAATCCGAGGGGTCGAATGGATCGTGGAGCGCTTGGATTTGGGAAGGGTTTTGGGCGGATCGCTCTAGCCCCTGGTGGGTGGGGCTTCGTGCTTTGTTGGGCCTCGTTCAGTAGGAATAATAATCTTAAGCCTAGCTTAAGGCGTTGCTAGGCTAGTTGGCCCAGATGTGGCGCCACACCGCCCGGCGAGCACGCTAGCTGGTGCGCGCGGCGGCATTTTTTTAAGTAAATTAGTTCCTTGGTCTAAAATATAAAAAAAGTTGAGCTTAGTTTCTTAGCCCTTTTATTTTTATTTTACTTGAATTTGGTTATTTAGTCTCAAAACGAATTTCGTTTGGGTTCTTGACTCTTCCATTAGTTTGATAAGGTAACGGTGTTAAAAGCAACGCAAAATGACTCTTTTATCCCTAGCGCTATTCACAGCCAACCCACTCAACTCTCCCCCACTCTCACTTACAAGCGGACCCCACACATCAGTATCTTTCTCTCCCTCTCACTGCGTCCACGGAAGGGAGGACGGGAGCCTTCGGTGGTTGACGGCGGGGCCTTCAGGGGGCGGAGCTTGCCCGCGGCGGCTAGCGCGCGCTGTGGCGCTCACACCCGGCGGACCGCCGGCGGTGGCTCATGCGTGGTGGCGGTCGCAGGTAAGGTTAAAATAGGGAAAAAAAATACCCATCCAGCTGGGATTTAGGAACGACATCCTCACCTCGGCGGCGCTCGTCCGCTTCTACCTGGACCCGATCGCCCGCCTCAACCCGCTGCTCTGCGTCGTCATTGAGATCAACCCGAACGCCTCTCGCAGGCAGCGCGCACTGATGCCGAGCGCTCGGCCTCGGGGGGCCGCTGCACTAGCGGGCTGCATGGCGTCCCCATCATCCTCGGCAAGGCCAACCCCTCCAAGTGGTCGAACTTCCGCCAGGTCGATCCCGGTTGGAGTGCCCGCGGCGGCCAGACATAGCGTTCCTGCAATAAGGAGCTGCCCGCCGCCGTGCCGCATTCCCGCAACGGAGGAGGAAGATGGGGAGGAAGTGGAGAAGAAGAATCTGACAGGTGAACGGATATTTTGGTCTTTTTACGCGTGTCCTATGTGCTAGTTAACGGCAGCTGTAGACGGAATGGACCGAAGGATCAGAAACCTAACGAAATTCGTTTTGAAGCTGGATAACCAAGTTCAAGTAAAAAGGGGTAAAAGAAAACTAAGCTCAACTTTTTTTAAACCAAGGAACCAATTTTTCTTTTCCATGGAGATGAGGACTAATATTGCCGGGGGGAAAAAAGAGAAAAAAAATCTGGAAGGAAAATCAGTTTACCAAGCTTAACGCATGATTTCATTTCCCAGGCAAACCTTGATGGTAATTTAGTACTAATTTACATGCATGCAGCTAGGAAATTTAAAAGCTGCTTCTACGTATATACACGCCATCGATCCAAGTCAGCAATAGTTCTCCGGCGACGGCACGGCGGCCCTGCAGCACGGGCAGGCGCCGTGCGCGGCGAGCCACGGCAGCACGCAGCCGGCGTGGTACGAGTGGGAGCACGGCAGCGTCGTCGTCGCCGCCTCCGCCGCCTCGCCCCGCCCCCGCACCCCCTCGAGGCAGACCGCGCAGAGCACGGGCGACGACGGCGCGCTCGCGGTCCCCTCCCCGCCGCGCGCGTCGCGGCAAGCGTCCGCCGCCTTCTTCATGTCCACGGCGGCTGATGATGAGCCCGGTCCAGGCTGGCTGCGGGCCTCCTCCTGCGTCGGCGCCTGCTCGGCGCCCGCCGCCACTGTCTCACGCCGGCGCCGGGATCCCAGCGCCGGCGGCCCTCCGTCCCGCGGGACTCGCCGCCGTCCCTGCCTCCTGGAAGCATGCGGCAGTGGCGCGCGTGGCAGCCCGGTGTGCTCGCGGCCGGGCATGCCGACGGGCGCCGGCTCATCCAGCCAGCGGTGGCGGTGGTCGTCGCACCCCAGGTCAAGCTCCAGCGCCGCCGCGGTGTCGCTACCACGGCAGTGCATGCGGCGGCGCCGCGCGAGGCAGGTGACGGCAGCCAGCATCGGCATCGGTTTGGCGTGGGGGAGAGGAGGCTGGATTTGGCCTAGTGCGGGCTCAACTAGGTGGTGATGTTAGTGGCATTAAGCAAGCATGCTCACGAGCTGCACCGATGTCTATCCGTTCGTCATGGAAAGACACAAAAGCCAAGTGACTTTTTTTTTTTGAAACTGGATAACTCTAGGTTCCATTAGAACTTTTGCATTGTTCATATCAAATGCACACGGATCTGATGCAAACCCATTAAGCAGAGGTACTAGGAGTTAGGTCTGGCCTATTTCTTAGTGTCCATATCAAAATTAGCATTATGTTTATGAAACCTAGCAGTATGCTTTCGAATATTATGATAACATTCTTGCAATGACACAAGGGATCCGTCATGTTTTTAATCAAAATATTTAGAGAGAGATTTCACTAGAGCGACGTCCAAAAGACGAGTTTTGGTGGTCCGCTCCAATCCAACGAACGGGAGTTACCAAGAGCATATGCTGAGCAGCTCCTAGATCGACGTCCCTGTTTTTCAAGAAAACCATTGGACCAAGCAAGGTATGAAAACTGCTGCTAGTTCAGGCAAAACCACTGCAGCACATTCAGAGCATCCATCGCCTCTACCATGGAGATTCTCGTCGCAAGTTCTACAGGATCATAGCAGGCCGGACCTCTTCTTTCTTCTTCGTGTTCCCCTTTTCACGGTTTGTTCTGTCCTGGATGCAAGTTTCCTATCCGACGACAACACGTTTCGTATTTGCCCGTACACGTCATCATAATCACCTGAACGAACAAATTCCAAATAAAAAAAGAATTCATCGCCAAGTTCAAAGTTCGGCAAATAGGAAATTTCGTTCAATTCCTACCACTAACGAAACCTCAAATTTCAAATGTAGCAACTAATTTCTTTCACTATTCCTCATGCGTTTCTCCTAGCTGACGTGTCAAAAATCATTATTTCCAGAAATTCGAACACGTGTCACAGCTCCTGTAACTGGCATGGAACTGAACAGAAACAAAGCGTCGGGATCCAGAAGCTCCTCTGCCAACGCTGCATCTACAACTACAAGTTTCTCTACGTTTGCAAACTTTCAGTTGCAGCCTAAACAAACCAACCCAAAAAAAAAAACTGAAAGGGCTCCTGCCAGTTGCAGACTTGCAGTAGAGCTACAGGCGCTGCAGCCTCGAGCAGGGGCGGGCTGCCACGTCACCGGAGGAACAGAACAGGTCCACGTCAGCAGCAGCGGCTGCCACGCACGCTACGCCTACGAGAGGGCGTCGGCGGCGGGCACGAGCGCCCGGCAGCATGGGCAGTCCGGGTGGATGGCGAGCAGGGGAGGACGCACTCGGAGTGGTACTTGTGCGAGCAGGGCAGCCGCGTCACCCGCTGCCGCCGCTCCCGGACCTCGTCCAGGCACACCGCGCACACGTCCACCATCGACAGCGTCCTCGCCAGCTCGGCGCGCCGCCGGCCGCCCGTCGTCGGCGCCGGCGAGGTCGGGGCCGGCGGCGGCGCCCGGAGCTCGGCCTGCTGCTCCTGCTGCTGGTGGTGGTCTCGCCGGCCCCGTCGACCGCCGGAGGTCGCTCGTCCCTCCCGCTCTCCCATCAGCCGGCTCCACCTGCGTTGTTACAACGACAACAGAAAACCGTCAGATCATCATCAGGCAGTGATTACTGAAGTATCTCGTGGTTTGGTCATCCTGGTATTTCTGTTGCCCAAGATCACGCATCGTGCCAGAAGTGCTTCAAGAAAACAGAGCACCCTGACAACTGAATGCTCGAACCACATGATCACGCATCACATGGCAGGTACTAGCTCTGATTGAACCTTTTGGGGGTTACTGAACTTTTAAGCCACATGCTTACACATGCAGGATTCGGTCCTGAGCCACGCAGCGGCGAATGGCGATCGCAATGATTCAGGCACTAGATGACTCCAGGGTCTAGAACCCTCTAGAACGGAAGTCGTTAGGTATAGTACTAAAAATCCTGTGATGCAGCAGCGACCACAGACCCGGGAGAGGGGACACACGCCCCTTTCCCGTGCTGGGTGCTGTTTCGCCTACCTTCTGCTAGTGATGATCTGATCACACGGTTCAGACGGCAACGGAGATGGAACTCATAAACCGGCTTGGCTTGATGCTGTTGCAATCAAACGAGATCTATGCTTCCAGCGACGACATCGATCTTCACTACCCCATTTTTTTTCTAACTAAAAGAATCCAGCGAAACCGCGTGCGACGTCGCTTTCAGCAGGCACCATGGTTGCATCCGAGAAGCTTGCTACGAGCTGGATGTTTTCTTGTGCGAATGAAGCAGAGAATTGGCGATCTTTTCTGCTCTGTCCGATCGCTTGGTTTTGGCGCAGCACGTATCTCCCCGACGAACGGGAGAGTGAGAAGACAGGGTAGAGGGAGGGAGGGAGGGAAGGAGAGAGAGGGGAAGGCAAAGGCGACCGACCTGGACGGCGACGTCGCCGGCGGCAGCGCGGCGCCGCGCAGCTTCTCCTCGAGCCGGACGCGCGCCGCCAGCGCGGGCCCCGCCACGGCCGCGGGCCCCGCGCGGTGGGCGTCCGCGTGGAGGAGGTGGTGGTGGTGGTGGTGGTGGTGCTCCCCCGCGGCCGCAGACGACGACGCGGCGTCGCCGCGGTAGCGCACGCGCCGCCGCCGCGCGAGCTCCACGCCCGGAAGCATCCTTCCGTCCCTAGCTCCTCCTCCGCCTCTTACTTCCCGGCGGTCGGGCGCGGTGGGACCGGGGGGTCTCCTCGGCGCTGGCTCAGTGGCTACTCCTCCCTCCCTCCTGCCGGCTGCTGCTGCTTCTCTCAATCGGCGGGAGCTGGGTGGTTGGATGGGTGGTGGCCGTGGCGTGGTAGTAACCGCGAAACTTCCTGGTGATGATCTTGGTTCGTTTATATATAGTGGCGGTGACACGCGGCAGGAGGGAGGAGGAAATGGTGGTGGTGGTGCGGTGGGAGGAAGACGACGACGTGGAGTGGTGGACCGCGGGCGCGGGAGGAAACTGCGAGGAAGACGTGGCCCATATGCTACCGTGGCGAATTTACCGGACTACCCTCCGAAGGTCTAAGCCAGACCTGCCTGCCTGACAGTGACCGCGGAAATGAATATGAGTACCTGTAGCAACGTTTGGCCTTACCTTGCCGGCTACTCCCCTGGTTTCAAAAAAATATAAATTATTTTAACAAATTTAAGTACATAATTTTTAATATATATAGACATATATCTAGATGTAATGTTTATCAATATATATAGCAGAAATTATATATATCTAGATTTACCAAAATAATATATAATTTAGAATGAAGAAAGTACTGAATGTTTGAAATGAAGGGGGAGTCAAAGAGTGGAGAAACACGACGCAAAATCTCATCACCAATCTTAGTGATTTGGTGCTATGTAAAGTACGTAACCAGGAATGACATATGTACTTGTGATAAGTATCAGTACGCGTCGTATGTGTAGCCATGAAGATACTATAGCGAAGCTTATACGCATCCTTTATCTAAAAGTTTTAATTTAGCTCTTCTTATAACCGAAAAAATTTAACTTTAGCACAAGAGATAGCTAGCCTTGGACGCGCGTGGATCCATCCTCCCTACTCGCTAGCTCTAATGCATGAGAGTATTTCGAGTGAACTACTCCCACCTTAGATTGCAACCCTGTATATTTAGATGTAAATTATAAATATTTGAATCATTGAATCGACTACTCAATAAATTAATTTAGTAAACTAGAACAATATTTCCACACAATTAATTTGAAAGGAGAAAATGAGAAATCAGCATAATATTATATTATTGTAATTAATTTGCTGATTTACTTCCTAAAAAAATTAGCTGATTTATAAAATATCCACCTGTACCCTACCGTATCGGATACGGCGAGCAGCAATCCGCCAATCTGCAACCCGACACCCCGCATCCGTATCCCCAAGCGGGGCAAAAGGGTCCAATCGCGAAGCTTCCGCGGGCCCCGCGCGAAGCTGCGCGCGGTTTGTCCCGTCGTCGCCGAGCCCCCACCACCAAAACGCCACCGCCGAGCGAGCGCCGGCGATGCAAAACCGTAGCAACGCAAAACCGGCCGCCGCGGAGGAGCGGAGGATTATCCCGAGCCCCCGACGACGACGTTGACTGCATCCCCCGACAGTGATAGTCTGATGGATAGTGTGCGCCAGGAGCCAAGACACCCGGCTCCACAATCGAAGCCGGCCAGTCTTTTTGGCACGGCACTTTTCCTTTTTAAGACCTCGTGCACGGCTGCAATTGTTTCACCACCCATAGCTGTAATTTTCGTTCATGGTGCTTTTTTTTTATGAAATCATGGTGTGTGTATTTGGAAGTATTTTCATTCAAATCAAGGTGGTTTATTTTAATCTCGAGAAAAAAACCACTCTCGTGCTCTAGGGGTGGTATCGTATCGTACCAACACCGTCCGATGATGTCAATATCACTGTCTCACGTGATTGATATTGATATGATTTGGTGCTGGACCCCTTTAGGTGAAGGTCTCCATAACGGTGTTCCTCTCTATATCTTATCGTATTTATTGAATATATTATCTAGGATTCATTTATAATGAAGCATGCCGCAGTGTTTGTAATACTTGGTGATGGTTTATGGTTTGTTCTCGAGAAAATATTACGTTTAGGAGCGAACCTACCTACGTGGACATGGCTCGTGAGCAATAGCACAAGCCCCTTACTTAAGTGTTTTTTTTTGAGCCGCTCAAGAATGTCCAATACTAACCTTTCTAGCAAAAAGAAGTCCAATATCAACCTCTCGAACAAAGTTTGAATTGTATAGCATGGGAGAAGGCCTCCAGCAGAGAGGGCCCGTGAAAGGAAAGCGCCCATCATTTTACATGGGCCATGACGGCCAAGTTATTTGTTGAGTGTACTACCAAAAGAAATACGACCAAAAGTCTCGGTAGATAGGCCGAGGAAGGAAAGTAGCTTCTTTGTGAGTTACCCATTGCATGAATTTATTCTCTCTTGTAATTACCAAAACACATGCAGAAAAAATTGTAATTCCTGGACGCCCATTGAAAAGTGAGGTTCCAATGACTTTAGTAGGATAAAAGAACATCCTCACTGCAAAATGAAGAACATCATCTAGTGCTTAATCCAAATACGACACACATACGAAAGAACCTTGCAAAATCTTAAATATTCTAAATGGAAGACTGCTATGTCCGTCATATATGAAAATTTTATTTCTCACAAAAGTAATGGTATCCATGCCACATGCTTACACCTACTTTGAATCTATTTCAAATTCATAAATCGGTTTTCTAGACATTTGATCAGCTTCCAAACTAAACATGCATGAGCGATGGTTTTGTCATCGTAAAATAAATTCGGTAAAAAATACATCAACCAGGCTGAAGGTAATATTCTAAATCTCACTACGCTAACCTTAAGGCTAAAGAGGTTATAATATGGCAAATAAGGATTATTTTATTCTAAGTTTTCTAACTAATGTTTTGCTTATAGCAAATGAGTTGGCACTTTGTTATTTACATGCTATTCGGTTGCGGCTGCATCGGAGCTGCTGCTACAAGCGCAAGCTGCACCGCAGTTGCAACCGACGAAATAGCTCAAGAGGACAAGCCACATTTCATCATGATAACTGGCGAAATAGCTCAAGTGAATCAACTATCAAACTTTTTAACTTTTTTGCCTTAAACTTTTTTAAGACAGTAACATTAAGTGGTAGCATAACTCGATATTTCTAGCTCCTCTCTGGCTAAAACAACGTCCGAATGTCGCATATATATCTACCAAACATATCAAGACAATTTTAGAGGCAACACGTTTCGTCACGACCCATTTCTCTTTGCTAGGGTCCATTTTATCTGATTTAAGTTTCAAAAATGCTGCTGATGATGATTCGGTTACTTTTTTCTTTGTCATAATCCAACGAAAATTCAAACACAATTCTCATGCGTAGCCACGTACCCATATAGCGGGCGCAAGAAAATCGTATAATTTGATACACGTAGTACGGTTCGGAAGCCCCTGGAGGGGTCCTGGAGTGGATCGCGCGATCTATCGTGTCCCTTTTCGGCTCTTGTCCAGCCCTTCCGTCGCAATCCATCCGCCGCCGTCTCTAATATTCCTTCCGTAAAACCACGTATAAACCCCCAACGGCGGCGGCGACGCGACACCTGTCTCTCTCTCTCTCTGCTCTCTCTCTCTCTAGCCGTTGCGCCGCTCTGCTTCGGGCCTGCGGCGAGCGAGCGGGGCGATGGACGCCGCGGCGGGCGGCGGGGAGTGCCACGCGGCGCAGGTGGTGGGCGTGAGCGGGGAGATGGACGCCGCCGCGATGGAGCGGTTCGCCGCCGCCGCGGGGCTCCCCGGGCGGGGCCTCTCCTACGCCGTCGTCTCCATCCTCGGGCCCCAGGGCAGCGGTACGTTTCGCCAGCCTCCTCCCCTCCCCACCCCTTCCATTCCCTGTTCCCTCCCACGGTCCCACCTTCTCACCATCCTCGTCGACGGGGCTGGCCGTGCGCGGCTGCCTCGCTCGTTCGTGCTCGTGCTCGTGCGGGGCGCAGAGCAGCAGACGCGGGGACGCGGCCGCTGCGTTTCCCGGGATGGAATTTCCGTACGTTCGGTTTCGGTTATTTCCGGTGATCGCCGGGGTGAGGAATCGAGGGTGTTGGGAGCGATCGCGGCGATTTTGATTTCGATTTCGGTTACTTCGTGAAGCCCTCTAGCACTGTTTTCGCCGATCATGCCATTTCAGCAAGCCTGGTTTTGTTTCATTCAAGCAGTTAAATTCAAAACCTCTAGTTGACGGCTGCTCTGTTCCTCGGCCAGGGAAAAGCACCTTGCTCAACCATCTCTTCGGGACGAACTTCAGGGAAATGGATGCCTTGAGAGGAAGGTAAGCACCGCGCGCGGGGCACTACGCTGTGCCAAAACTGTTCGACTTCATCAGCTGCTTTTTGGTTCGTTGCAGTGTGTGTGTGTAATTCTAGATGGGTCATGGGTGCTGCTCATTTTGCTGGTTGATTGATGTTTGATGACAGGCACCAGACCACCAAGGGGATTTGGATCGCCAAGGCCGTTGGGATCGAGCCCTTCACCGTTGTCCTGGATCTGGAGGGGACGGACGGGAGGGAAAGAGGGCAGGTGAAAGTTTATCTGCAGAAATGCCCCCGAGCAGAGTTTTTTTCCCCGTTCCCGTTGTATCCTTTTTTTGTTTCCATGTGCAATTGGAGCAACTGTTCGTAGCGTTACTCTATAGCATGTTGACAAGTTATTGTGTTCCTTGTACCTTAACTGCTGACGGATCTCCAAATTTTATGTCGCTGCTTTCCTGTGTACTATCGCATTTAACCTGTCATGAAGAGAATGGCCGCGTTTAGTAGTTAGTAGTACTTGGCTTGATTCACATGCGGCATTAGTGCCCTTGTTAACTTTGCTGTAAGGATAGTCGGGACAGTAATACCATGTTGTGAGTAATGTCTCCGAAAAGATGCCATGATAGTGATTAATGCATTTGGTTGCTTGGAGCTATATATGTCCCTTTCCACGTTGGTTAGTAGCTTGCCATGCTGTGGTGCCTGGATACAATCGACTCATTTGAGCATCTCTTGTTTTGAGTGTAATTAGATTAATTTCATTTGACTTAATCATAACTGTTCTCAGTGCCGAGTTAAGATTTGCGTGCATTTCATCAACTTAAAATGTACACAGTCATTTGCTTTTCATAAATTTGACATTCTTTTGCTGAAGTGATGTTCTAGTGTTTTCAGTTTACCACTCATGACGCCCTAGTTACTGTTGTATGATTGTATTCATAATTTATTTATCACTATCTACTGTTCTATGTGTTATTCTTTCAGGATGATACTGCTTTCGAGAAGCAGAGTGCTCTGTTTGCCCTTGCAGTTTCAGACATTGTTATGATAAATTTGTGAGTCACTATTTCACATATTTCTGCTTTATTGAAATTTGAAAGTTTGGTGAGTACAGAGATGTTTAATTATTATATGATCTGCAGGTGGTGTCATGACATAGGACGAGAACATGCTGCAAACAGGCCTCTTTTGAGAACAGTATTTCAGGTGATGGATCTCTTCCAATGAGACACTGTATTTCATTTCTCCTTTGTTCAGTAATCTTATTATTATTTATCTCTTTAAGGTTTTGATGCGTTTATTCAGCCCTCGCAAGACGACACTGCTACTAGTTATCCGCGATAAAACAAAGGTACGTAAAGTTCCAGAGATTGAGATCCACTTTCTTTCTCTATTTCTGTTGTCTGAAATTTTTAGTTGGTTTGGCTTTCGTGTGCTCTGTTTTTCCTGTCTTTGCAGACTCCGCTAGAGTATCTAACACAAGCTCTCAAGGACGATATTCAGAAGGTGCCAGAGTTTTGTTATCTGCTCACTTGCTTTCCTCTTTGTCATATCGCAATTCTCATTTATTCTTATCTTTCTCTACCAGATATGGGACTCTGTTCGGAAACCAGAAGCCTACAAGGAAGCAGCGCTTAATGAATTCTTCAATGTCAGTGCATCAGTTTTCTGAAACTGAGGTTTTCATGCATCAACTGACTTATATTTTCTGCAATATAAAGGTGGAGGTTACTGCTCTGTCAAGTTATGAAGAGAAAGAAGAACTATTTAAGGAACAGGTACACTGAACGTTCAAGTACTCCGTTTTCTCTCTTTAATGTACTATAATTTCCTTCTCTTCTCTAATGGTTGTAATTGCATTTGTTATGGAACTTTCGTCTTCAATGGAAGTTATGAGCTCTGAATTTATGCATACCTTATTCCAATTTTAATGGTACAGAACACCTTCTATTGTACTATGTCATTTTTTATTCCTTGATCAGGTTGGACAACTCAGGCAGAGATTTTATCATTCAATTGCACCAGGCGGTCTTGCAGCTGATAGACGAGGTGTGGTACCTGCTTCAGGTTTCTGTCTCAGTGCACTGCAGATTTGGAAAGTAATACGTGAAAATAAGGACCTTAACCTTCCTGCTCACAAGGTTACTGTGCCATTCTTTGCCATCAATTCTACCAAACTAAAACAGTTATAATTGCACGTGTGGACATTCATCACTTTCTTTTTGAATATGTGTATTTAAAGTGTAACTCTTTGTACATTTCCTAGGTCATGGTTGCTACTGTTCGATGTGAAGAGATTGCAAATGAAAAGCTCACTTGCTTTTTGTCCGATAAGGTGAGATTGTTCTTATGTTGTAGTTCTGTATTATTTGTTTAATTGGCTGAATACGGATTGATTATTCCGCTTTGCAGGGTTGGTTGGAGCTAGAAGCAGCTGCAAAATCTGGTCCGGTGCCAAGCTTTGGGACGAGGCTTGGAGCTATTCTCGATTCTTATCTATCAGAGTGGGTGATCTGACTAATTATTATTGTTTTGTTTCTTTTAGAAAGTTAAGATAAACACAGGTGTCTGCCATGATTCAGTGTGTTCAACAACCTGAATTTGCTAGCTTTGACTAACTACCTCAGTTCACTCTCTTGAGTTGTGAGACGTAATGCTAATGCATTTCCTTTCATGCTCATGTTCGTGGACTCTGTCTATGGAAATTAAGTTGGTATCTGACAATCAATCAATTTCCTATACTGTACTAGAATGAAGTGCTCTATCATCAACAATTTAATCTACAAACAGGAATGCAAGTTCTCAAACACTGGGAACAGAATGTTTCATATCTTAGGCGGCTGACCATATTTTAGTCAGGGATACCACAAAGCAAAATGTAGAGGTCTCGTGAGTTATTTTGATTGGTGCTTGCAAACCTATGTGACAAATTATAATACTGATTTTGTTGCAGGTATGACATGGAAACATTGTATTTTGATGAAGGTGTAAGAACTGCTAAGCGGAAACAATTAGAATCTTCAATGCTAGATGTGAGTAACTCATTTCCAAATGACCAACTGCACCACTGATCTGAGGAACTAGTTTATCCCAGCTGATGATATCTGCTTATCAGTAGGGCAATAGTTAAGCCCAAGGACTAATGTCCATGTTTGCTTAAGAATCAGTGCTTCATGATACTTTATCTCGTCAATTGTTATTTCCTAATGTTTGAGTATATGGTCCAACCACTGTCATCGTATTGCAAAGGTCTCAGTCCTTTTAATAGCAAGATTCTTATCATGGTGCTGATAAGTTCCTATGTATGCATAATTCTGGCTGATATATTGTTATAAATGGGATGTTTGTTACTTTTACTGAAGAATAACTTCTTAGAAAGTTACTGGACTGCTTCATTCTGCCCTTTAGCTGGCCTTTTTATCTCAAAGAGTATCATGAGAAGAATTGGTTTTTGCAGCACACATATCCTGCTCTCGAGACAGTGATAGAGCACCTGCATCTTGTGGCTCTCAACAAATTCAGAAGTGATCTGGAACAAACATTAAGGAGCAGAGAGGGATTTGCAGCGTCAGTTCATCAGTGTGTTCAGGCTTCAATGGCAGAGTTCGATGCTGGACTGAGAGGTATGTGAAGTACTGCCACTAGATATCTTGGGAAGAAAAGGTTCAGCCATTTACTCAACCTTTGTCAACTAACGTTTAGTCAAACCTCATATGCTGCTACAAAGTTAATCCTCAACAACTCATTGCACACGTCAGGCTTCAGTAAGATTTTGTTTGCTGAGCTTCTGGTGGACAATACCATTAGTGCAATCATAGGATCTTGAAGTCCTTTATCATCTTGTATGTGTTAATACTTGATGCAACGGATGATGCGTATGTAATGGTCCATTTGAACCCTGTAATCATCGCCTTTAATGGAGATAATTGTGTCATACTTACTATCATGTATCATTTTTTATTTGTCAATCTACAATTCAGTGATGTTGAGTACTAATTCTTTTTTGTGCAGATGCAGCAGTCAAACATGTGGAATGGGATGCTTCAAAAGTTAGGAACAAACTGCAAGAGCACATGCAAGCTCACGTAGAATCTATTAGGAACACAAAATTGGCTGAACTAAAAGCTAGTTATGAGGTCAATATCCTTGATTTCGCAAGTTCTAAACGTCATGATCATTTTGAAAACATTACATACTTATCTTTTGAACTTTTGCATTGCTTATTGCAGAAGAATCTGTCAGATGCACTTGCTGGGCCTGTACAATCCATACTGGAAACTGGGGAGAGAGACTCCTGGGCATGTATTAGGATACTGTATAGGCGTGAGACTGAAAATGCTGCCCTTGCATTCTCAGCTTCCCTTTCTGAGTTTGGCCTGGACCAGACAGTTTCCAGTAAGATGATCTCAGACTTAAGGGAACATGCAAGAAGTGTAGTGGAAATGAAAGCTAGAGAAGAAGCTGGAAATGTTCTGATGCGTATGAAAGAAAGGTATAATTTTCTTTTTTTGTTATTTGAAGTAAAATTCGAAGAAAGGATGCAGTGTCAGTTTTCAGGTCCTACTACCATTAGCGTTCATATATTTTCTCCTAATATCATTGAATCATTTGTAGGTTTTTCACTGTGTTGAGCCGCGATAGAAATTCAATGCCAAGGACATGGACGGGGGATGAAGATATACGTGCAATCACTAGAGAAGCACGCTTAGCAGTATTGACATTTGACATTTTTTTTCAGCTAAACAGTATCGCACCACTTGTAGTGTCTGACCTGATTTATATTGTTTATCCATAAGAACCATAATATGGATCTCATGTTTCACTGCAGGCTTTAAGACTTATGTCTGTAATGGCAGCTATAAGGTTGGATGATAAACCAGACAAAATAGACCGGGCTCTGATTACTGCTCTTTTAGACAGCGGACCCTTTTCCCAGAAGAGGAGCGTCGAGTTTACTTATGATCCACTTGCTTCAAGCACGTGGGAAGAGGTTTTACTGCCTACACTGCACTTGGGATGTTTATGGCTTATTAGGATGAGATCTACAGTGAGAGATAGTTTGGAATACTTTTCTAATTGTGCAGGTGCCACCAAAGGATACACTGATTACGCCAGTGCAGTGTAAATCCATCTGGAGGCAATTCAAAGCAGAGACAGAGTATGCTGTTGCACAAGCAATGTCTATGCAGGTATATTTTTTCAATGCCTTCTCAATGGGCCATCCTGTTTGGGGTCAGTGCTTACATAACTACGATCCATGTTCACAGTTTTGTTGGATAATCAACTTATGGAACTGATTTTCTTAGTTTCACAGACTTCTGAACACCAATCCCAGATTTCATCTGTACTTCTTTTTCCAAAATTAGTATACTTGTTTTGCTGGGTTGTTTATATCACGTGCATTTTGTTGAAATATGTTTACATTTTGCATTTTGCTGACCAAATTCTTCCAATCTGAATTCCTCCTGCCAGGAAACACATAGGCGTAGCAAGAACTGGTTGCCACCTGCGTGGACTATTCTGCTTCTGGCAATACTAGGTTACAATGAATTTGTGTTTCTTCTTAGGTAATCGTCTGCCAAAATAATTTGTTTATTTGTTTTCTATTTGTAGTTAAGACTACAGAAGTGCAGACACTTCCACAATGCAGATTTTATCATTGGCATGTGTATAACTAGTGTAATCATTTTCTTTTGCTGATGAACAGGAACCCGCTGTACCTTCTGGGCTTCTTTGTTGCCTTCGTGCTATCATATGCCATATGGCTGCAATATGACATCACTGCTTATTTTCGCCATGGCACTGTAAGAACATGTCCCAAAGCTACTAAATAGAGCAATGTTTCTGCTCCTAGAATTCCATTTCTTTTCTTCAAGCAACATTACGTTCTTGTGTTTCTGCCCGATGCATTTCAGTGCAACTGAATCTTACCACTGTAGTTTCACGCTGATCTCAAAATGAATGTCCTCCATCTGCAGCTATCTGCTCTTCTTACGATTTCATCAAGGCTGCTCCCCACAATCATGGACATCATGACTGCGATCGTCAACATGAGCCACAGCCACAAGAAGCATTCCCCAGGCCGGTCTAGCCGCCCCCCACAGGTCCATACTCACAGCTTCAGGAACCAGATGTGGCGACAGGCTCAAGTGCAGTACCACCAATCTCCTGACTCGCCATCCACATCTTCCTCCGTGGACTCGAACGGCGGTGACGAACATGAATCTTAATACCGTATGGAGTATCCATCCCTGTGGAAGAAGAAGCAGACCAGTATTTAGGTATCCTTCAGGGGTTTCTAGTTGACAAGTAAAAACTTTGTGTTGTGCTATCGGCTGTGGTGTATAAATGTCCTGTGAGATAAAATCATTAAGTTGTGTGCCTGGCAGAAAACTGAAGCATCATGATGAACTTCTGCAGGGTGATGAACTGATTGATGATAGTAGAGCACTAGTAGATTCTTGAGTAGCCCAACCAAAACATGCATGTACAGTACTGAACAAGAGAGATTGCACTAGAATATACATGACCAGTACTGGAAAGGTTCGAGTCTGTGTGCCTTTTCTAAATAGCTCGATGCGTGCCGTTTCCTGCAAATGTCTCAAGTTAGCCTGCTATAGGACTAGGGTGAGACTACTAGAACTGCTCTGTTACATTTTGTTGGGCTAAATCTATACATGCATTTAGCTCACAAATCTTGCGCCTGCAATCCGTTGAATTCCTTCTTGAACCTTGAGAGAGGTGACAATTTTTGGAAAGGCTAGCCAACCGTTTCATTTTTTTTGTTACAAGATACTTTTTTACATTTTAAGATATTTGGGAATGATACTCGTACGTAAATTATCTCGAAATGTTGTTTCATAAAAGTGTATGTACTATTTATACTTCATAGCAAAAACTACTAATCCAAATTGGTAGAGAGCATCACTTATCTATGACTTGCATGGTTTTGTGAATGTTTTTCACAAAAATTTAAAAAAGCGAACCATGAACTTTTTGAAAACGTTGTCACTTTATTTAACACCACACATCTCACTGACATAGCCTGTCAACTTAAGGCAAACAGTGTCACCATAGACAGCGGGTCCCTCCACATCACGTATTTACATCGTCGCATACAGTACACGTCAGCTCTCTCGTACGGAGAGCGATCGCCACGTATGCATCCACCGCTCTTTTATTCCTCTACGCCTCTACGTACGGAAGACGTATACACATACGCGTGCGTATACACAGGTGTGTATACGGACGAGGAGCGGCAGTACTTGGTCGACGGGTGGGGTCCGCATGCAGGCCAGCCACGTGTGCGGCCGGCGCGGCGACACGTGTCGTACGCACTTTATTTTATTCGCTGCGCGCCACGCCATGCACGTCACACCACCTGGAGGACGGCGCCGGCCACCGCCTCCCAGCCGCGGCCGCCGTGGCGGCGGCAGTCGCGAATGCACTGCTGCTTCTTGTCGTAGTCGCGGTGGTGCTGGCACTGCTGCCTGCAGCTGCGGTCGTCGTTGCCCTCCTCCTCGTCGGCGTCGGCGGCGGCGTCGCGGCGGCGGCTGCAGCCCTCCTCGCGCTCGCACCGGCGCACGCACCGCCGCTGCTTCTCCCGGTCGCCCTGGTGGTGCTGGCACCTCATCTCGCACCGGTCGCCGCAGCAGCCGTTGTCCTGCTCGTCGGCGCCGTCGCGGCCGTGGTGGCGGCGGCACTCGCGCATGCACTGCTGCCTCCTGTCGTAGTCGCGGTGGTGCTGGCACTGCTCCCTGCAGTGGTGGTTGTCCTCCTCGTCGGCGGCGCGCTCTTCGCCCTCCCCGCGGCCGCTACCGTGGTGGCGGCGGCAGTCGCGCATGCACTGCTGCTTCCTGTCGTAGTCGCGGTGGTGCTGGCACTGCTGCCTGCAGCTGCGGTCGTCGTTGTCCTCCTCCTCGTCGGCGGCGATGAAGGCGTCGCGGCGGCGGCAGCCTTCCTCGCGCTCGCACCGGCGCACGCACCGCCTCTGCTTCTCCCGGCCGCCGTGTTGCTGGCACCTCTCCTCGCAGCGGCTGCTGCAGTAGCTGTCCTGCTCGTCGGCGTCGCCGCGGCCCTCCTCCTGCCGCTCCTCGCGCTGGCACTGCTCCATGCACCGCAGTCTCGCCGGCCAGTCGCTTTGGCGCTGGCACTTCCTCTGGCACCGGTCCCCGCGGCTGCTGTTCTCGTCGGCGTCGCGGCTGCCGCCGTGGCCCTCCTCCTGCTCCCGGCGCTCGCACGCCTCGACGCACCGCCGCCTGCTGCCCTGGTCGCCATGGCGCTCGCACTGAGTCCTGCAGCTGCATGGGCACCGGTTGCCGTCCTCCCCCTCCTGCTCCCGGCGGCGCTCGCAGGCCTCGACGCAGCGCCGCCTGCTGCCCTGGTCCTGGTGGCGCTCGCACTGCGTCCGGCATGAGCACGGGCACCGGTTGCCGTCGTCCTCGGCGGCCCCCTGCTCCTGGCGCCGGCACTCCATCAGGCAGCGCTGCTTCTCCCGCCAGTCCCCGCCGTGGCGGCGCTCGCACCGCTCCCGGCACTCGCGCCCGCGCCCGCTCTCGTTCTCCTCTTCATCCTCCTCCACGCCGCGGCGGCGGCACCGGCTCACGCACTCGGGCACCCGCCACGGCTGGTCCTCGTAGCGGCTCACGCACTTGCGCCGGCACTCGCCCCTCCCGGAGCCGAGCGCGTCCTCGTCGTCGTCCTCCTGCTCGCCTTGGCGGTGCCGCTCCCGGCACTCGCGCTCGCACTCCTCCCGCCGCCGCGCGTCCTGCCCGTACTGCCACCGGCACCCCTTCCTGCACCACCGCAGGTCCTCCTTCGGGTCCCGGTCCGCCGCCACCTCCGCCGCAGCCACATCCTCCTCTGCGGCGGCCGTCGCCGCGGCGGCGAGCAGCACCCCGGCGAGGAGCAGCAGCCCCCACCACGCGCCCCCGCTACCCTTCCCCATGGCCGCCGCCGCCCTACTAGCTAGCTATTCTCGGAGAGGTCACTAGCTGCTGCTACTAGCGCGATCGAGGAGGGAGCGATGGAGGACGGTCGAGATGAGATGGGTGCCGGTTGCCATGGACGAGCAGCAGGTATTTATACGCGTCCGGGGGAAGTGGCCGGGGGTCGACGACGCCGCGCATGCATGCGTCCCGGCCGGCCGGGACGTGGCGAGGCGCACGGCGACGTGGCGCGGCGGCGGGGCGTGGGCGTGGCGCGGCGAGGCCACGTCGACCGCGCGCGGGAGTTCGGTGTGACTTGGCGGGTAGCACCGGGGCAGGGGTGGGTGACAGTGGAGCGTGTGATGAGTGAGCAAAGCAGAGCCAGAGCTCGCGTCGGCGTCGGCGGACGGCCGAGGTGGCGGGGCGGTGGCGCGCGGCGCGGGGCGTGCTCCACGTGACCTGGGGGTGGATGATAGTGGGGGAGGTGCTCGGGACTTGGAGCGTTCGCAGGTTGCCGGGCAGGGGAGTAGGTGGGAGGGCGTCGTGTCTCCATGGATGATCGGAGGAAGAAGCGGATGAGCATGGCCTGGCCTGACGGCATCGGGACTGCGGCCGTTTCCGTCCTACACGTCAGGGTTCACGCATGCAACACATGCATATCTACAATGCATGCACGCACGCACAAACCTCTTGTCTCTCTCGATCACTATTCAGAGACTCGAAACTTGAGAGACGCGTTTTTTTAGGGAAAAAAAAACTGTGTGAGCTAAAAGTGGGGATTTTGAGCTGAAGTTTAAATCTTTTAGTTGGAAATTCGTATTTGTTTAGACGAAGGTCTTACTTTTTTTCTCGGTAACTAGAGGTGAGAATTTTTAGTTTAACATATTGTTGACTCAAATTTGTGGGTGCAAATGTGCAATGCAATGCCGCAAACTGATGGGTTACAAAATCTTCCTATACCCGGAGCAAACAAATTAGTGGCAAATTGGGCAATTTGTGGGCGAAGTAGCTACGGGTCTATGGGCCTCGAGACCACCTGGCTTGGTCGCGGCCTAATTTCCTCATGCGCCAGTACGGCCCGGCCCAGCCGTTCAAGTTTGAACCGGAGGTAATTGGCGCCATCTCTGCAGTGCAGACGCTCAACGGTTCACGATTCTCAGGCTCTCAGCTGCCTTCCCTTGCTTAACGCACCTGTAATTTTTCTCCCCCTTTAGGGAATGATCATATTCCATCACAAACCATGTGACTGCTTCTCGCCAATGTTTGTACACCGTGTCCATAGGTCTGAGCTATCGCAAAAAAAAAAATGTGGACTCTTAGAACAAATTGCACACAATTGTCTTCTTTTTTTTATGTAACAGGAGGGGATTGGAATCCCCTATTATGTGTCCTGTGTGGGGTGGAAGAAGCGGTGGACCACATCTTCTTTGGTTGTGTCATTTTCTCTTTTGTGTGAAGCTGTTTTAAAGAGGCTCTGGAGTGGTGGTATCGTGCACCTAGGAGTTGGGCCGATTTCTTCAGGGTGTAGCTTCCTGTAAGCTGTACAGATTATGATCTGAAGCTGTTTCAGTTCGCTATAGTTGCTTGGGCGCTTTGGGTGTGTAGAAATAAAATGGCTATTGAAAAGAAGTTTCCTTCATCGGCAATTGATGTGATGTATAAATCTGATATGCTCCTGCAGAAATGGGGGATCTTGTCGCTTGAGGAGGATCGAAGAAAGCTGGGAGAAACAAGAGAAGGCGTGACGAGGTGGATGAAAGACTTTACGCTCAGGACGAGACAGCAGGCTGCTGAAGAAACTTTCCTTTGATTTCTGTTTCTGTCGTTGAGTTGTAGTCTGTTCTGTTCAATATTGTTCTGAGTTCTGTGAACCTTTTTAGCAAGCTGGCAACTCCAGCGGTTTGTAAACTTTATTTGCTTTCTGAAAAAAGCAGGATGTGATCTACTTCAAAAAAAGATTGGAATCCCCTATTGATTATATATATATATATATATATAAAGAAAGAAAGGAACTAAAGTTTACACAAGCGTTCAAGAAACAAAGAAAGAAACAAAAAAGATCACAACAACTACCCAAAAGAAACTATCCATTCTTCTAACTCTGCTCTGTGCTTGACTTTCACTCGATGCAAAAGCAGGATGAGTTCTTTCTTGAAAACAGCCTTGCAAGAATTCAAAGAATGTGGCAAGCCTTGAAAAATAGATCATTTCTTGATAACCAAATACTCCAACTGAGTAAAATGATTAGGCTTTTGAAAATTGGTGTTCGTAGTTGAGTCTTGAAGCTTTCCAGTGCTGAAAAGGTGTTGTCCCTGGATGTCACTTGAATCCCTATAAGACCCCAGCAGGTAGTGGCAAAAGGACATGCAAGGAAGAGGTGTTCCATTGTTTCCCCCAAACTCTCAGTACATATGACACAATCATAAGAAGCTAGGATTTCCTTCTAAGGATATTCCTTGTGTGCTTAAGCGATCCTTTAGTAAAAGCTAGAAAAAAACCTTATGCTTATTTTGGGCAAGTCCAATCAAATGTTTGTAGGCTTTCTGTGAAGAGAATGAGGAGTTCCCCCAAATATAGCTCCACCAGTCTGACTATGCACTTATAGGTTGTGAGTCAAGAAGGTTCTGCAAAAGCCCCATTTGATCAAAAGCTTCCTCAGAGAGGGGCAGATGGAAAAGTCTAAGGGTCCCTTTGGTTTGGCTTTGCATCTCATATTCACGTTCAAAAAGCTGGAATCCAAACCAAAGGGGTTCCCACGTGAAAGCGATTTTGGTAACACACCTGATTCTCGTAGTTCATTGGAGAAATCACCCCACCCCCCGGATTCTACTGTGTTTCGGTGGAAATTACCCACCATGCCACCGCCAAGTAACGTACCCCTTAGCTGCCTCATCGTTCTTTTCCCCGTGGCCTCCTGTTTCCCTTATCCACAAGCTCCACCCGCCGCCACCTGCAGCCCCCCTGCCGCCCCCCGACGCACCCCCCGCCGCCCCCGACGCGCTCCCCGCCGCTCCCCGCCGCGCCCCCCACCGCCCCCCCGACGCGGCGGCCCGGCCGCCCCCGACACGCCCCCCGCCGCCCCCTGACGCGCCGGCCCCCGCCCCCCCGCCCCCGCCGCCCCCCGACGCGGAGCCCCTGCCGCCCTCCCGACGCCGCGCCCCTGCTGCGGACGCTGCCCATCGCCGCCCCTGCTTCGATTCTCGCCCCTGGCGGCCGCCCCTGCTTCGAGTCCATCTCCTGGCCGCCGCCCCCTCCGAGTGTCGCCCCTAGCAGCTGCCCCAAGTCGAGTTGCGAAGGTACCGATTATCTCTTCGTCCCTTCTCCTCCATGAATGGTAATTCGTTAGTGCTTACTATTTTGGCAGTGTGATTGTTATGTGTTTGTCTTATCTCTGCACATAGTAAATAACATACATAATGTTTGCATATTAGAATGGGTGACAAAGCAGAATGGTCTGCAGTAAAAGTGAAGCTTTTTTGTGAACTATGTGCATCTGAGGTTCTTGCTGGACATAGGCCATTAGGTTATCTTAATAAGGTTCATTGGAAGAATATTGAAACTAAGTTCGCAGAAGAAAGGGGACAGAAACTAGAACATTTGCAAATGAAGAACAAATGGGACAATCTCAAAAGAAGTTACACTATTTTTATGGAGTTAAAAAATAGTGCTACTGAACTTGGATGGAATGAGATACGACAAACAGTGGATTGTGATGATAAATGGTGGGAAGAACATCTTGCGGTAAGTGTTACATCCTGTTCTACTAGTATTTCTTGTTGGGCAGTACCTTATTTCTTGTGCATTTGATTGTAGAAATGTGATGATCCAACTAATAAAAGGAAATGCAAGCATCAGCAGTTCAGAAAATGTGGCCCGGCCAACTTGGAGTCACTGCACATCATGTTTGGAGGTGCCCATGTTTACCGGGGCGTCGGCCTCCATCCCGGGGGATTTTTGTGGTAATTCAACTGATGATGATGTGCAAGAGTTGGAGAAAAGTCCTTTGAATGCAAATCTGACCGTATTGCAAAACCAAAACAATAAGAAGCGCAAGACATCTTCCTCTACTGGTATGGAAGACAAGGAAGAGAAGAGCAGCCCATTTCTTCAGTTGTACAAGAAAACTTGCAGCAAGATAGAAGGAGTGGACAAGATTAGCAGCAGTCTTGAAGTTTCATCGGCTCCTAGGACCAGCCATATGCCTACCATTGCAGAGGCTATAAAAATGTTGAAAGAATGTGGGGTGCAGGAGGGAACTGCTCTTATGCACATATCCACTTTGCTCATCATAAAACCTGAAATTAGAGAGCTCCTTGCAACATTTGAAACACTTGAAGGGAGACTTGATTGGTTGAAGAGGGAGCATGAGATGAAGCAGCTGAAATGAACTGTTTGTACCAATATTTGCTTTTTCACTATTATTCATGTATGTTTGGAACAATACTTGTTTGTTTTTGAACCTTTATTAATGTATGTTTGGAATAATATTTGCTTCTTTTTGAACCATTAGTCATGTATGTTTGGAACAATATTTGCTTTTTTCACTATGATTCATGTATGTTTGTAATAATATTTGTTTTTTCACTATAATTCATGTATGTTTGTAATAATATTTGCTTGTTTTTGAATCATTATTGTAAACTGCCATGAACTGTTTGGTTTTGAGTGTAGATGGATACAGAACTTGAAGAGTTGATAAAGAAGGGTTACAAGGGACTGCAACTTCTAGCTGAGTTGTCGAAACAAGCTGCCTCCATTGGCTATCTAGCTGAGCAATACTCAACAAGGTACTTGAACAAAAGAGAGTACAGAAATCCTCAACAAACTAGAATTGAATGGATTGCAGAGTGTTTAGCTTATCCTAATCAGTTTTATAACATGTTTAGAATGACAGCTGAGGTATTTTGGTCACTTCATGATTTGCTTGTTTCTAACTATAAATTGAAGTCGACAAGTAATGTTTCATCTATCGAATCACTAGCTATATTTTTATGGATTGTTGGAGGCCCTCAATCATTCTCTCAAGCTGAAAATCGGTTTGTAAGGTCTTTGTGGACAGTTCATATGAAGTTCAAAGAAGTCTTGTCATGTTTGTCAAAATTGGCTAAAGAACATATCAAACCGAGAGATCCTACTTTCAGTAGTGACCACCCAAAAGTGAGAGAAGATCATTTTTGGCCTCACTTCAAAGGTGCTATTGGTGCTATAGATGGCTCACATATTGAAGTTACGGTGCCTAATGATGAAGTTGTTAATCATACATGCCGACATGGGTACACGTCTCAAAATGTTATGGTAGTTTGTGACTTTGACATGAGGTTCACCTTTGTGGTGGCTGGTTGGCCAGGCTCTGCGCATAATACTAGGATCTTGAATCATGCATTGACAAAATTTGCTGACCGATTTCCAAAACCACCTGCAGGTATTGATGCTAACTTTGTATGTACTTTAATTTTTTTTGCACTACAAAAATATAGTAATTTGTGTTTTGAATAATTTTTAGGGAAATACTACCTAGTGGATTCCGATTATCCAAACTGCACTAGCTACCTTGCTCCTTACAAAGGAAGTACATATCATCTTCCGGAGTTCCGTCTTCGTAGACATCGTGCACCACAAGAAAAATATGAGATGTTCAATTATTTACATTCATCACTTCGTAATTTCATTGAATGTGCATTTGGGGTCCTCAAACAAAAGTGGCACATACTGAAAAAAATGCCAAGTTTCCCCATTAGAAAACAAACTGAAATCATTATAGCTTGCATGGCATTGCATAATTTCATTCGTGATAGTGCATTAAGGGATGATGACTTCGAGAGATGTGATGAAAATGAGGACTACATTCCTAAAGATGATGGTGACAGTGATGGTCAACAAGGAGTTGAACTACAAGGTGATGACGCCCCTGAGGAGGAGAACAAGGTTTCCATGAACACCATTCGCGATAACATAGCAAATGCTTTGATTAGCTAGTCCATGTTGTTATTATTATATGAACTAAATGATTATTAAGCTATATTTTGTATTAATATTTATTAATATATATGTAGAATATTTTGAAAATAATTATCTGCATGTCAAAATCCAACCAACGGCAGCTATAGACACTACTTAAACACTTCAAGAGCATAACAGACATTTCTATCAGGAATCCACAGTTCACAACTGTTTCAGCCAAACAGATTTCAACTTTTTCACAGCTGATTTCCCACAGCAGCTTTCCCACAGCTGATTGTCAGAAATCTGCAGCTCAACCAAAGGCAGCCTAAGGATCTGTAGAGATGGCCTTTTGGAAGGATAACATCTTGCTCTTGGCAAAGGAAAAGAGCTCTGGATATGTTTGATGTTGAACTTGACCACCCCAGAGGTCTGTCCAGAAAAGACAAGTGGCTCCATTCTGTATCTGACAAACAACCATGCCTTTGAAAGTGTCTAGGAATTTGAGGTTATCCCTCCACCAGAAAGAACCCTTTTTAATGTGACCAGGGAGCTTGCCACTGGAGTAATGTTTTTCCCAAACAAGGTGTACCCAAGGTATATCCAATCTGTTGAAAAACTTATGCAAGTTTTTTAGCAGTAGAGCTTCATTTTGAGTTTTGAGATTGAGGACTCCTAGACCACCCTCTTCCTTTGGTAAACATACCATAGCCCAGGCTGCTTTTGGAGCACTTTTAGCATTGACATCAGAGCTCCTCCATAAACAATGCTTTCTGTACTTGTCAATTTGGTCGATGGCTGTTTTTGGCAGAAGGTAGGTGCTCATGTGATACATTGGCAGAGATGTGAGGACTGCATTTGTCATTTGAAGTCTTCCTGCCTGTGATAGAAAGACAGAGGTAGCTTGAAGACGTCTCTCACAATTGGTGACTAGGGGTAGAAAATCCTCAACCCTTGGTTTAGTAGTTCCTAGGGGCAAACCCAGATAGGTAAAGGGTAAAGTACCCTTTGTACAATTGAAAGTTGCAGCCAAGAGATTTAGTTTGGCTTGGGGGACATTAATAGAAACCATCATTGATTTGTTATAATTCACCTTCACCCCAGTTGCCAAAGAGAAAACCTCTAGAATTTCTTTCAATATCATGAGCTGAGTAGGGCAACTTTCCATGATTATCAGTGTATCATCAGCATATTGAACAATCGGAAAGAACCTGTTTGAATTGCAAGGTAATTACAACCTTAGCTGTCCCTGCTGCTGTTTACTCGTTTTGGCACCCGCGGCATGCATTACCTGTGTGATTCCTTTTTTTTTTCCTTTGAGAAACACAGTACAACCCGTGTAATTCTTACTGCGATTTGTAAATTCTACACCAAAACAAAAGGAAAACGAATACAGCACGCTTATATTGTACAATATCGGTTCATCTTCTTTACTGCCCGTCCCTGACCTGAAGACCCAAGATGGATCTGCTCGGTAGCAGTCTTATGCATGAAGAAACACCAGATCCTGGAAGTGCAGCAAGTACCAAAGGATTGAGCAGCCTGGCTGATTTTTTTTTTCGAACTAAAGGGCAGGAGCACTGCCATGTCATTTAAAAATAATAACCGAGCAAGTCACAACATAGTTCTGATTACATGATAAAACAATAAACTCTCACACTCTCTAGAAAATAACATTAGAACTAATTAAGATACAACTGGTCGTCCACACGCTCAAGACCCTAAATTCAACCACCTGCCGGATGATTGCATCACCTGCCTATGATCAGCTTCCTTTCTCTGGAACACCCTTTGATTACGCTCATTTCAGAGATTCCAAGCAGTGTACATGAGCAAAGCCGATATGATCCGCTGTTGTTTGGTTGTGTTGTTTCGCATGTCTTAGATTCCAATTCCCTGCCCAGGAACTTGCACCCTGTTTCCTGACCATGCATCCACCAGTTCCCATACTCTTCTTGCAAACGGACAGTGTAAGCATAGATCAGATTACACAATTAGCACATCGGATTACATGGCCAGTTCTTCATTTGGAGCTTATCAGCCGTCATTAGCTTTTCTTGCATTAACAGAGTACTTTGCAAGAACCGACGTGTCCCAGTCGGACAGCTTGGCTGAATTATAACAAGAACCGACGTGTCCCAACTCAGTAGAAGTATAATTTCCTTGTTGATCCGTCAGCAAAAGAGAGTATTTTGATGCCTCCTCTGCTGGCCGCCCTTGGATGCCAATGGAATTCTCCATGGTTACATGGTCTGGAGAATATAACATTTTGTTGCCGAGTCCAGAGTCGTTGCAAGTGGAAAGAGGCATTTGTGGCACAGATGGTTCCGATGCCTGGTCAGCTAGCTGCCCTTGGACGACAGCCTCCTCTTGTCCTGATTCCTTTGATGAGGCAACCAGATTGTTTGTAGTCTTCTCGCCCACAAGATCATGATCATCAACACTGATGAAAGGCAAAACATTCGGCCTGTTAGGGTGGTTCCATGCTGCTGCTTCCCATTCTCGTCTTGCTGGCTCACGGACTTTAGGATGAAGTTCGATTTCCTGGAGCTTTCTGAGGTGCCTAATTCCAATGCTGGAAGGACCAGCAGCTAGATTCTCACAGGGAACCTGAAGCGACACAAGTTCTGGCAGAGCTCCCTCTTCAATTTCTGGGAGGACCGGGTTCTCATGTTGCAAAACAATACGCAATCGTCGCAGGCATTGGAATGTCCCGACTTTAATGACGAAATCTTCATCAATCTCATCAGTGATCAGTGTGAGATAAAGCAGAAAGGGCATTGCACTCAGGGATAACAGCAGATCACGTGCCATAGTGGGAGATGAAAGGCACAGCTCAGTGAGACCTGAAACTATGGCAACAAACTCATGCGACGTTGATAGGTCTCCTTGTAGTTTCAGTGAACTGAGGTAATATGTTTCTTGTAAAGACATCCTATGATTGTACAGATCCCGTAGAGCATGCATCGATCCTCGAGGCAGTCCCTGAAAGTCAATTGACATTGAGCGATCACATCCAGCACCCATAGGAGCTCTAGTGTACTGCCGGATGGCCTTTACCAGATCATTATTCAAGCAACTGAGGTCAGTAACATTCTCAGTTGAGTTGCAGTATATCTTAACCTTTCTCAAGTTCTTTATGTGGACAATGAGCTGCAGAAATCCCTGTATCTCCCCCCCATCAGTGACGAATCCTGCTAGGGTCTCCAGCTTACTGTTTCTGCACAATTCTTCCAGTTGCTCTAGTTCACCACTCGACTTCCAGTCTTGAACCAGAACCTTAAATTTTCCAATCAGATTAATTAAACAGGGAAGCCCGACGACTTCCACTGGCAACGCAGTCACCACCGTTTTGCTCAAAGCAAGTGTCTCCAAAAGTTTGAGCTTTGCAATTTCCTTTGGAAGCCTTGTAATTTTGTGACTGAGGCTTAGGTATCTTAGATTCCACAGCTTGCATATTTTCTTTAGATGGCTATCTTTCACATCAGTGCATTCTTCAAGATCCAACACTCTGATCAGCTTGTACTTGCAAAAATCAGAAATGGCACCACCTCCACTCCCACGGACTGTCACCGATCGTACACGTGATAAGTCCATGTTCCAGGTCGTTGTGGAGTTTGTGTAACTGCCAACATCACCATGGACAAAGAGGTGCCGGACTATTTTATCCCTTGGAGTGCGAGAGCACATGACGAATTTCTCACAAATGGACCTGTGCAACAGAAACTCGTGCATGATGCCATGCATCTTGCACGTCTTCACATCTGCATTTTTACTTATATTAACAGGCATGATTATATTCCGGTCAATGAATGTCTTGAAATTTCTATTTGCTACACTCTGTTCACTCAATGTAATGTCTTCGCTTCGTGCATATCCTTCAGCCAGCCATCGCCTGATTATGACACTCTTCCTGAGAGGACGGTCGATCGAGAACATGCCAAGATATAGCAAGCAGGTCCTGACAGAGAGATCAGACAGACTGGTGTAGTTATCTATAAGTACATCACGGAGTCTTGCAAAGTTAGGCTCACTGTCTTCTCGTTCCAGATAAGAACCCAGCTTGCTGCATAATTCTGAGCAGAATTTGCCCGTAGGTTCATCTTCACTGCTTAATTGCCTGGCCACACTGACAAGAGCTAGTGGAAGACCATCACATTTCTTCAGGAGTGTTTCCGAACCCTGCATCAACTCAGCTGCACATCTTCCACGAAGAGCAATTGTCATAGAATTTCTCATTCCAAGAGTTCTCATTTTGTACACACAACCATTAGCATCACTTCGTCTATTAGCTGTGGGCCGAAAGGTCGTGGTCACTATAATTCTGCTGCCTTCACCATTTCCTTCAAAGGCTGGTGTTATGGTATCCCACTGCTCCTCATCGATGTCATCGACATCATCAATAACAATCAAATACCTAACCAAAGAAATGAAGCGAAAATCAGTTTTATGCTATGATCTTTAGTTCGCAAGAGTGTTGTAACACAGCATTTGCAGTTAAAACCACACAGAATAAATATTTTAGGAGAGATTATTATTATTTTAGGAATGATATTTTTGCAGATACACACACTATGCTTGTAACTTTCAGAATAGCATATGTCTTGATTAAATGCATATACTATCTGACAGCATTCATCACACGCATGGAAGCCGAACGGACAAGTGTTGTTTCCAGTACCAAACAGGTACTAACATGTACGAATCTGCCTTCTGGACAGAAACTCCGATAGGAAACAATTAATAAATGATAATGTCCCATACGCCGAGGAGCAAAAGGAAGGATCCGCCACAGAAGGGCCTCACGTCTGATTAGCTGGTTAATCAGACAATGGCTTACTAACAATTTTCAGTAGCTGGTCCAAGAGGATGATCAGCCGCACTGGTAGTGAAACACTGCAGAGCACCTCAACATCCTGTGCTTACCTGAACAGATATCTGGGCTTTAAATCAAATTTTTTAAGACTGAATTATATTTTGTTGGTGATACTATAGATAAACAGGCACATTCTCCATGACAGTTTATCACGCAGCTTTGGCCTACCTCCATGGGCAATGGGCAACTAAGATGATTGAAAATTATGTCAGGGTTTTGTTTGGAAATGAAGGGAGGAAGCTTGGTGGACACTGTGATCGGTGGATACTGTGAAAGGAATCGGTGCTCGTAGCCTAAGAGGGGGAGAACTTTAACTTATGGCACAAACAAGTTTGCACAAAACATAATCTAGAACATGCTATCTAGATGTGCAACTATGGTTCATCTAGTGTGAAATCTTCATCCCAAAACAAGTTTTTCAACCTATAGCCGATCCTAATAAGACACTACACTAAGAAAGTAAAGGCACACAAGATGCAAGTATGATATGCGGAAATGCAAAGGAGAGGATGAGAGGAAGCAAACTCTTGACGCGAGGATTTATCCTATGGTATCGGTAGTCACTAAGCCACCCCTAGTCCATGTTGTTGAAGCACTCATAAAGAGTATTGCTTTCCGGTCACCAAGTCTCTTCCGGAACTCTTCTTGACTTGCCACAAAGGCTCGGCCACTAAGGCTCACGCCAAGTCCTCGGTCACCTTGACGCCGCCTTTACTACGGAGCTTCCCACGAAGAAGGGGTCTCTTCGTCCCCGCACAAAGCTGTCATCGCCGTTCCACACCAAGCCGGAGGATCAAAGACTCGCCGACAAGCCACGAAGACTCCACGGGGCCAGCACACCGAGGTATAAGCTTGAGGTTCACTCAAGAACCAGCATAAGGTCACAACACCTTGCTCTCACACTCTCCCTAGAGCTAGCCTAGCACTACACCTCATAAAGCTTGTGCTAAACCTAAGGATTTGATCAATGAGCTTTTTGGTTGGCTTGGAGAACTTCAGCAGAGTTTCTATAGTTTCTCACAGACTCCAGCAGCCTCAAATGGCCCGGGGTAAGATCTTATATAGGCTAGAGATCCACTTCTAGCCGTTGCTTGCTTTTCTGCCAAAAGGTTAAAGCGTCGGTTACACCAGTCATAGCCATCGGTTTAACCGGTCACTCTGAATCTGCATACTAGCCATTGAACGTCTCTCTGCCACACCTGAGCTTGCTTGCGTCATCGCACCGACGCACCAACGTTTCAACTGGTCCTGAAGGATTTGTTCCTCGAAGCCTTCTGTTGCTTGAAATGCTCTTTGCAACAGTAAACTACCAATGCACCGACGCTTAACTCTAGGGCGTCGGTTCAACCGGTGCCTCTGTGTTTCTTCACTTGATCGTCATGGCACTCGACAGATGCACCGACATATTTAACTGATGCTCCGTCGGTTAAACCGGTGCTACTGACTTGATCACAGTAGCATCTCCCTAATGCACCGGTGTACAATTTTCATACCGTCGGTTTAACCGGTTGCCCTTTTTCTACTGTCACTTGTCCAATTCATCGCTGTTGTCATTTGGACACCTCTACATTTTCACTACAACTTGGGCATCTTGACTGCGATTTGGATTGTCTTGTATATGGATTGGACTCCATCCATGGGATCTAAAAATCCTATAAACTTGAGCTTACAAACTCGTTAGTCCCATTAACTATATTGTTATACAATCACCAAAATTACAATTATGGTCTAATGGGGCCATGTTCCTTACTGTTAGACAGATCATTTCCTTCATCTATATTCAGGAGGTTTCCTGCCTATTAGGTGCCAGCAGTGCTTCTCTCCTGCCTGGCTGTTACCTTCTTTATAGCGTAAGATCTCCCTGATTGACTCCCTGATCCTTGTTTCTATAAATCAGATGGAGCACAATCTGGTAGAGGTCTATATAATTGTAATCCTGCTATTCAGTGATATGCAATACAAAATCTTCCACGCTATCATGGTATCACGAGACTGTCACCATCCTGTGACAACTCGCTTCCGCTAATCCTTCCCTGCCTGCGCTCTCTTCCCGACGCCGCGGCGCCATGGCCACTAGTGATCCTCCACCCGCTCCAGGTGCTCAGCCCACCGAGGACGCGGCCACACAGGAGCCGGCTCGCCAGGCCTTGGTCGCCGCCGCCGATGAGGCTGCTCAGGCCGCCGCTGCCGCCCAAGATCGTGTTCGCGCCACCCAGGAAGCCCTTGCAAGGGAACACCAGGCCGCCGCTGATCTCGAGCACGCCACGGTCGCTGCTCGCAACGCCGCCTTCCCACCTCCGCCCGACGACCCCGACTACGAGGTTGCCACCGTCGCCAACCTTCACGCGTAGGCGGCGGGCGTCCAGAACCTTCGTGCCCTTGTGCCCGTCGTTCTGGACACCCTCTTCCCCCACTACAATCGCTGGCGCGACCTCGTCCTGCTCGCTCTCAAGCGGTACGCCCTCGCCGACCATGTCCTCTCCAACGCCTCCGCCGCCACGCCATCTTGGCGGCGCATGGATGCCATTGTCCTGTCGTGGGTGCTGGGCACGCTCTCCCCCGAGCTGATGGAGTCCATCTGCACCCTTGGTGGCACAGCACGCCGCGCCTGGATCGCCGTTGAGGAGCAATTCCTTGGCAATCGCAAAGCTCGCGCCCTTCGCCTCGATGCCGAGTTCCGTGTTTTTATGCAGGTCGATCTTTCTGTCGGCGACTATTGCTGCAAGATGAAGGGGATGGCTGAGGCTCTTGGTGATCTCGGCGAGGTCATCCATGACCGCACCCTCATCCTCAATGTGCTGCGCGGTCTGAACGAGAAGTTCGCCCACATGAAGGTCCACTTCAAGCGCTCCAAGCCATTCCCCTCCTTCAACGACGTCCGCAACGACCTCATCCTCGAGGAGATCGACTCCAGTGCGCAACCTCCGGCACCAGCGACCGCCCTCGTCGCCGCCCCGCCACAGTCCACCGGCGGATCGTCCTCCTCCAGCGTCCCCTCCCTTAGGGGCTCCGCGGCGTCCTCTGGCGGTTCCACCCGACCCCCGGCGTCCAGCAGCAGCCACTCTGGCGGCTCTGGCAGCGGCGGCAGCTCCTCTGGTGGTGGCCGCTGACGGCGTCGCTGCAATGGCGGTGGCGGAGGAAAGGCCTCGGTGCCCTGGCCTTTGCTGTATAATCCGTGGACCGGGCAAATCACAATGTGGCCCGGCCCCACAGGTGGGACGATGCAACAGCGCGGTGGGCAACAACCTCGCGCGCCCACACACCAGCCCGCACCCCAGCAGGCTCTCTTCGCTGCCCCAGGCCAGTACATGTCCCTGCCAGGCCATCTTCCTCAGCTCGTCCACAGCCCGCTCGTGCCTCCACAACACGGGCCGGTTCAGCACCAACTCGGAACACAGCAGCAACCCGCCATGGTCCCTGCTCCTCAGGCTGCACCGTGGACACCGTGGTCTAGATCTTGGGATCAGCAATCCCTTACGAGTAACTTCAGCACCATGACCCTCAATCCTCCTGGTGTAACAGATTGGGTAATGGACTCCGGGGCTTCTAGTCACATGACTCCCGACACTGGTAACATCTCCTTATTTCGCCCACCGCGTTTTACTTCCATTGTCGTCGGAAATGGATCCACTTTACCTGTCACAGCTTCTGGCCATTCTGTCATACCGGGTCCCTTTTATCTTAATAACATTCTTGTTGCACCCGACATTGTTAAGAACCTCATCTCTGTTCGTCAGTTCACTACTGACAATAACTGTTCTATCAAATTTGATCCTTTTGGCCTTTCTATGAAGGATCTCAAAACCAGGAGCGTGATCGCCAGGTTCAATAGCTCCGGGCCCCTCTAAACTCTCGCCACTCCAGCACGTCCCATGGTGTCCTGCGCCCTTGTTGCTGCAGCTTCCTCCACCACTTGGCATCGTCGTCTCGGGCATCCTGGGCATGAGGCTCTGTCCAAACTCGCTAGTACCTCTGCCATTGGTTGTAATTAAATTACTAGAGACTCCATCTGCCATGCATGTCAAGTTGGTCGGCACATTAGACTACCTTTTGCAAACTCCACTTCGCGAGCTCTCAAGAATTTTGATTTAATTCATTGTGATCTGTGGACCTCTCCCATTCCTAGTGTGTCCGGTTACAAATATTATCTTATTATTCTCGATGATTGCTCGCATTTTCTTTGGACATTTCCACTTCGCCTCAAGTCTGAAACCTTTCCTACCTTGGCTAACTTCTTCTCTTATGTGAAAACACAGTTCGGTTGCACCATCCAGAGCATTCAATGTGACAAAGGTCGTGAGTTTGACAACTCTTCAACTCGCACCTTCTTTCTCACACATGGCGTCCTGCTCTGGATGTCGTGCCCCTACACGTCTTCCCAAAAGGGTAAAGCCGAGCGTATGATCCGTTCCATTAACAACATCATCCGTTCCCTCTTATTTCAGGCCTCCCTTGCCCCGTCCTTCTGGGTCGAAGGCCTTCACACCGCACCGTACCTTCTCAATCGGTTACCCACCAAAACCTTAGCCTTTGCTACGCCCCATTTAGCCTTGTTTGGTTCCCACCCCACATACACTCACCTCCATGTGTTCGGTTGTGCCTGTTATCCAAACATGTCCGCACGACACCTCACAAGCTTGCCCCCCGGTCAAGCCTCTGCGTCTTTCTTGGGTATCCCAGCAACCACAAAGGATATCGCTGTTTGGAACTTTTCACCAATAGAGTCCTCACTTCACGTCACGTGATTTTTGATGAGGCCTCTTTTCCTCTTGCTGGCTCCCGAGCCTCATCCACTGACCTTGATTTTTTATCTGAGTTTGAGGTGTCGATCTTCCCGATCGAGCCCTCCCCTGCAGGTACTCGCCCCGACTCCCCTGAGGTCTCGCCCGTCGCGGTTGCTGCGCCCCTCGCGCCCGCCACGGCTGCAGCTGACCTGGGCCATGAGGCGCCACCCCTGCCTCCGTGTGCGTCGCGCGAGGCTTCAGCCCGCTGCGCCGCTCGGACCGTGGCCGTCATTCCGACGCCACGCGCGGCCCAGCCACGCGCGGCCTCTATGCCCACGCCGTGCGCGGCCTCGCTTGACGCAGCGTCCACGACCATCGCCCCGACACCCTCTGCGCCCGCGCCACGCGCGGCCCCGGCAGCTCTCCCAGCTACGCCTGCGCCATGCGCAGCCCCGGCAGCTCTCCCAGCTGCCCGTGCGCCACGCGCGGCCTCGCTTGCTGCACCAACGCCCGCACCATGCGCGGCCCCTGCAGCTGTCTCAGCTGCACCCCTAACGGTGTACCATCGCCGCCCACGTCCTGTCCCGGAGGCGCCTGTGGCCCCTGCACCCATCCAATTACCTGCCGGTGCTGTTCCCATCACACCAGTGGTTAACCAGCACGGGATGACCACCCGCAGCAAGTCCGGTTTTCTTTTGCCCACCGCATTCAGCGCCACGACTCTCTCGCCCATTCCCAAGACCCATCGCAGTGCCCTCGCCGATCCAAATTGGCGACGCGCGATGGAAGAAGAGTACGCTGCGCTAATCTCCAACAACACCTGGGATCTCGTTCCCTGCCCCTCCGGCACCAACATCGTCAGGGGCAAGTGGGTTTTCCATCACAAATTCAATACTGATGGTTCTCTCGACAGATACAAGGCTCGTTGGGTACTCCGTGGCTTCACCCAGCGCCCCGGCATTGACTATGATGAGACCTTCAGTCCGGTAGTCAAACCGGTGATAGTCCGCATAGTCTTATCTTTGGCACTTTCTTAGCAATGGCCGGTTCACCAACTTGACGTCAAGAATGCCTTCTTGCATGGCACACTCACTGAGACAGTCTATTGCTCACAGCCTACAAGTTTTGTTGACCCCACTCAGCCTCATGCTGTTTGTCGTCTCAGTAAATCTCTCTATGGTCTGAAGCAGGCGCCTCGTGCTTGGTATAGCCGTTTTGCTACCCACCTGCTCACTCTGGGGTTCGTCGAAGCCAGGTCAGACACTTCGTTGTTCATCTACCGCCACGGGACTGACATGGCATATTTGCTCCTTTATGTGGACGACATTGTTCTCACTGCTTCCAGCCAGGACCTTCTCCGTCGCATTTTTGTTGCACTCGAAAAGGAATTTTCCATGAAGGATCTCGGTACCCTCCATCACTTCTTAGGTGTGATTGTTCAGCAGTGTTCAGAGGGACTCTTTCTTTCACATAAGCAGTATGCTCTCGATGTTCTTGAGCGCACTGGCATGTCCGACTGCAAGCCGTGCAGTACCCCTGTTGACACTCATGCTAAGGTCTCCTCCACGGCTGGTACCCCTATCAGCGACCCTACTTAGTATCGCAGCTTGGTGGGTGCACTGCAGTACTTGACCTTCACCAGACCTGACACCTCCTATGCAGTCCAGCAAGTGTGTCTACATATGCATGACCCTCGGGATGTTCATCTCTCGGCAGTTAAGCGCATCCTGCGCTATCTACATGGGACACTTGGTCACGGTCTTCTTCTTCATCCATCCATGACCACCGCTCTACTTGTCTACATAGATGCTGATTGGGCTGGCTGCCCGGACACTCGCAAGTCTACCTCAGGCTACGCCATGTTCCTCGGTGACAACCTCGTCTCCTGGTCCTCCAAGCGGCAGACCACGGTGTCTCGCTCCAGCGCTGAGGCCGAATACCGGGTTGTTGCCAATGGTGTGGCTGAAGCTTGCTGGCTCCGTCAATTGCTAGAGGAGCTCCACGGTCCCTTGACGAAAAGCACACTGGTTTACTGCGACAATGTCAGTGCTGTCTACTTGTCCACTAACCCAGTTCAGAATCAACGCACGAAGCATGTCAAGATTGATCTCCACTTCGTCCGTGAGCGCGCTGCCATTGGTGATGTTCGTGTCCTTCATGTCCCGACGACATCTCAGTTTGCTGACATCTTCACCAAGGGACTGCCCACTTCTGTCTTCTCCGAATTTCGCTCCAGCCTCAACGTCTGCGCCATCGACGTTTCGACTGCGGGGGGGGGGGGGGGGGGTGTTAGACAGATCATTTCCTTCATCTATATTTAGGAGGTTTCCTGCCTATTAGGTGCCGGCAGTGCTTCTCTCCTGCCTGGCTGTTACCTTCTTTATAGCATGAGATCTCCCTGATTGACTCCCTGATCCTTGTTTCTATAAATCAGGTGGAGCACAATCTGGTAGAGGTCTATATAATTGTAATCCTGCTATTCAGTGATATGCAATACAAGATCTTCCACGCTATCACTTACACACTGTCTGATTGCTTGGACGAGGTGTGGCAGTCTGGCGGACACGTGAATTCGGAGGACTTGGTACACATAATCTCAAGACATTGGTTGGGCAATAAAGTGCGGTGTCTCTGGGCAACATTCGGTGTCTGTCCATGCAAACATCAAGGCTGTTTTCTCTATCTCGATTGTTACTGAGGTTGGCAATGGCTGCAGCACATTTGTTTTGGTCAAGAATTGTGGATATGGCACCTCCTTTTCTTTTTCTTCTTTTCTTCTTGTTCCTAAACGAAGGGCCAACAAGTGCCCTGTCCACGAACAATTGTTGAGAGCCAATGGATCCAAGATACCAAGGAGCACCTTCTGTGCCAGCTCTATCAGAATACCTTGAAGTGTGGGATTTTGCTATCTGAAGTCATTCTTCAGCCGGATATGCAACACATGGAGACAGTCAGGGCTGGGTCAATATTTAGTGAGGTAGGTTGATTCTTCTCAACTCTTCTCACAACAATGTGCCTTTATGTATGGTATTTATTTTTACAAGTTACCAAATGGGATGGGTAAAAAGTGGGTAACTTTAGGAAGAGACTTTTGGGACAGGAGGATCAGGGATGAGGAAATATCATTTTGTCCCCTGGCCGTTGGTGTCCTGTCCAAAAGAGTCAGAGTCTTGGGGGTTGTTGATCTTGAGATCGAACATTTCTTTAATTAGGAAAACGGATATGGAAGTAATATTGCAGGATTTACTTCTGACTTTTGAACAAATATGTGACTTAGCTGAGTTTTAAGAAAGATGATTCGCATTTTTGGGTAGGATTAATAGAAGTGATGAAAAATGTTTACCCACTGTGTTCTACAAAGATTAGGGGTGGTAAACAGACTTGGCTCTGGGAGGATAGTTGCCTAGTTGGGCTGCTAAGATGGCCTTTAGAAATACCAATCTTCAATATATTACTATGGCAGCGGTTTTAAGAAAAGATGGGGCTCAGGGGTGTCTCTGAGTGAGACCGAAGATAAACTAGTTTATTAGTATGTAACAGCAAAATCGAGAGTTCACTGTGAACTCTATTTACATAGCTTTCAAAATTCAAGCTGTATGTTTTCAATATAAGTTATTGTTGAAACTGGGGATTCCCCCAAAAGCGAAAGTTTTTTTTTGTGTGTGTGTGGCTAGTGTTCAAGAAGAGCATTTTGATCAAGGATCATAATCTTACAGTTTTCCTGTAATCCATATATACACCAAGTTTAAATTCTTCAAAAGTGAAAGTGATAATAATTAAGGTTTTGGGGAGAATATATAGCTTATGTAGTGAGTGGGCTAAAGGTTTGAAATTTTTATTGGGTTCATGAATGAAAGATATGATGACATAGTAAAACAAACAAATTCAATTGGGGCTCATGTTTCTTAGAGTTAAAAGGATGATTTAAGTTTGAAAAGAACCATCTTTGTAGATACAGTCAATGGTGATACTATCTGGCCATAAAAAAGGGGGGGGGGGGGGGGTACCCAATGTGAAATGTGTAAATTCAGTTTGTCAGCGCCTAATTGAGCAGGATTGGCAGATCGAAATGTTTTGACTTTTTGACGGAACAGGAGGAGTAAGCTTGTACTGGATAATTATATTGGAAAAGAAGAAAATAGTACAAATATCCTGCGGTGCTCCCAGAAGCTCCAAAGGTAAAAAGGAAATCGAAATGTTTTTGTTAAGCAGGAAAGATGAAGGCAGCACAGTACCTCTTATCCCTGAGGAATTTGGTGAGCGAAGATTCTGAATACTGCTGCCCCGGGAGAAGCTGCTGGTGTATATTCTCCAGAATCCCCGTGGCATCGCCGTCCTCCGGCGAGCGCACGGCGACCCAAGCGCGGCAAGGGAACGCACCGGCGACAGGGGCGGCGTCGTACACGGCTCTCGCGAGGGTAGTTTTCCCCACACCGCCAAATCCGACGATGGCGATAACCCTTGGCTGCGCCTGCGACGGCGGCTGCGGTTGGCCCTCCGGTTGTCGTTGGTCGAGGTCCAAGTCCAACAGCGCGAGGAGCTCCTCCATGGGCTTCTCTATGCCCACGGGGCTACGCGCGGCGTGATCAACGGCGCGCGGCCCCGCGGCGGGTCTGGAGCCGGAGGGCTGGCCCCCGACGCCGCCGCCCTCGAGTGGCTTGAGCACCCTGGCTCTCACCTCCTGCACGCGCTTCTTGAGCCGCTTGATCTCCGAGGCGAACCGGTAGCAGGTGCGGAGCATGCCGACCGTGTGCACGGCGCGGCGGAGCCTCGACGCTCCCTCGAGGCCGCCGCCGGTGACGCGGTGCACGAACCGCTCGATGCAGTCCTCCACGTCGTGCGTCAGCGCGCGCATCTCGCTGCTGTAGGCCCGCGCGACGGCGGTGCGGCGGTCTCCCTTGGGGCCGGTGAGCTCATCGTCCACGGCGGCCGTGAGCATGCGGAGGTCCTGCAGCAGGGACTCGCTCTCTGGCTCGAGGTCCCTCAGCATCTTGTATGTCTCCACCAAACCGAGAGCTTGGAAGAGCTTCCCCATGACGTTGTTCAAGAAGGCGGCCGCCGCCGCTTGCTCCGGTGGTAGCACCATAGACGATGATCGGCCGATAAATCGATCAACTTGCCAATTTTCGCTGCTACCTGAAGATCTCGTGGAAGGTTGGGAAGGGAATTATCACGGATCAGGGAGAGGACAGAACAGAGTAAATGGCAACTCTAGGGTGCTGTTAGCCAGTACTCCCTCCGTTATATTGATAGAATTATTTCTAATTAGAATTTTCATTTTTGATAGTTCTATTCAAGTTGTCACAAGCTCTCTCCATCCTGAGATCTCCGTGCTGAAATATAAGATATTTTAAAATATAAGAGTAATAATATTTTAAATGTTAAATAAAAATAATTAGATTTATTATAAAATATATTTTTATACTTTACTTACTTGATGCGTTAGATGTTAAAATTCTTATTTATAAATTTAATCAAACTTTAACCATATAACTTAGGATAAATTAAAATATTTTATATTTCTGAACGGACGGAGTAGATGGCCGTTGCGGTTCCGTGCAGAGTAACACCTCTAGAAAAAATAGACTCACGAATATGATGACATCAATGTGTAACGAGATTCAAAGCAGTCTTAGTAACCGTGTACACTGATTTTTATTCCTATGGAGGTTTCATTCTAGTTTCAAAATCTTAGTAACTGTAGCACCGATTTTCATCCCATGAAATCCAAGTCTCCTTTCTCTTCCAAAATTTCATGTCATGTCACTATTTTTACCTACATGATATGTCACCAATAAGAATAAAACTCTCACCAAACTTACATTAAGAAGGGCCTGAGAGTGACTCCTACCAATTAATTTGGCATTGTGGTATGCCATCAAGCTCACCAGGGGATCTTCGATGAACACCAAGAGCTACTAGCCATGCAGATCCAAGAGCCAAAGATAAATTCTGTGCCTTCTTCCAGCGCGACGGTGAGGTTGAATGATGGCATCGAGCTCGCCAGGGATCTTTGATAAACATCCCTACCTGACGCCAGCTGTTGGTATTTTACCGGCAATCTTAACTAGGGATACTCTAAGGTAGTAAACTTATAGACAAGGTGTCGCCGAGATCAGAAACTTGAAGGTGCAAGCAACATAAGGTTTAGATAGTCGGACCGTGATGTGCGTAATACCCTACGTCCTTTATGGTGGTTTGTATTGCCTTGAATTGGTTATTGTTTGGGTTGTCCTTTGGAGGGATCCCTGCCCGCTCTTATATACTCCGAGATGATGGAGTTACATGGAATTCTAGCCTGATACTAGCTTAGGAGTCCTACTCGAATACTATTCGGGTAGTTTCCTTCCGTACTTACTAGTCCTGCTCGTATCCGAGTAATTTACAACAGATATAAGGTATGAGACATGCCACATCTTTTATTCTAGAATTTCTATATCATGTGAGCAGTCCTTTGGCCCCGGGTATGACAAGCCCCCGAGGTCTTCCTAGCCGAGTACTGCAGGATTCCGAGTACTTCTGAAGTCATCCTCGGGTTCTTCTGAACCTCCATCTTTAGGGTATCTTTCGAGTATTTCCTTGGCTGCTTCGAGGCTGTAAGGTGCTCATTAGACCTAGAGCTCATGCCCCGAGTAGTTTTTAAATCTTCAGAAATAATCTTATATACGGGGTGCGATGAACAATTGCACTCCATATGGAGTAGCCCCCGAGCCTTAGGTTGAATCAAGGAATCAGGCTGAGGGTCAAATTAGTCTTAAATCTTCTTTCCTTGTTTTTTAAATATTTTTGAAAAATAAGTTATTGATGACACGTATCCCGCAGCCTTCGAACCTTGAATCCAAATCCCAAAGATTTGGAAAAAGGTTCAAAATGAACATGGCATGCTTCGTAGAATATTTTATAAACTTGAATTGGTGGTTAAGATAGGACATTTGGTTAGAAATTTGAAAACCTCTCTTTTCCAGATAAAATACCTTAAAAATGGTTGAACAAACAACTTTCCAAATAAGTCCTAAATTACCGCTCGAAACAAATCTTATACTAAAGGACCCTTAGGCCACCGCTGGTAGGGTTACCTTTACGTCTTCAGTCTTCACATAAGTCTTTACGTCTTCAGTCTTCACATAAGTCGTTTTCCGAATAGTTTTGCGGCGTCCAGCCCCGAGCTTATAAGCCAGGAGAGCCAAAATAGCCACGTCGAGTAGTGATTGGCACACAGCTCCCGAGCCTGGGAGCTAATGGAGCCATGACGAGTAGTTATTAGCACCTATCCCCGAGCCTACGAGTTCGTGGAGCTGTGATGGCATGCCGTGCGGCCTAGAGAGTTGTTGTCAAAGCTCGATCTAAAAAAAAGATAATGCATACATCATGTAGCATAATGCGGAGTTACCAAAATTTGTTCGGTAATAATGCGAAAATACCGAAATTTATTCTGTGTAGAAATGAAGTTGCCGTGTTGAGCTCTTATTTTAGGCTATTTAAATCCCACGAGTAGCCGACCTCTTACGTTTAATCACCTGGTCCCATTCTAGCTTTTGCTTTTACCGTGTATGAGTTGCTTAGGTCAAGACTCAAGAATGAAGACTCGAGGCTTCACAGATTAAGGCAGAATACTACCCGAGTAGATTAGCGACCAAAAAGAGAGGACAACGAGCATAAATAAGTAGTCAGCATGCGACAAAAAGAATGTGCATTGCGCAAAAAGTAGGCGGCGAAGTGTAGCTCTAGAGGATATCATTACCCGTCGAGAGACATACATAGATAAGAAGCCAATCTTGCGGAGAACAAGTTGAGGAAGTATAAGTCCCTTAGCTTGATTTGTGGACGATTATCGACGAAGCCGCGACAGTTGTTGATGGAGCCATGATGGTTTGTTGATAAAGCAGACTAGTTGAAACTTATTCCGACTAGTTACTGACAGTGAGAGGCCCACTTCGGACTACTCCCATAAAAGAATGCAATTATAGGATCCGTGCCGATCAAACTAGTTCAAGTTTGACCAAATTTATAGTAAATAATATTAGCACTTATGTCTCAAAAAAAATTATTATGAAAATATATTTTACAACTAATCTAATGGTACATATTTTGTATCATGAATGTTATTATTTTTTATATAACTTTAGTCAAAGTTTAAATTGTTTGACTTATCGAAAAGCGAGAATTGCATTCTTTTATGGACGTAGGGAGTAGTTTTGTAGTCGAGATGAGTAGTCGAAGTAGTCGTCAGCGGGTCGCCGAGCGTCCTCACGAAGTCGAAGTAGTAGCGGCATGTCGATGTTGCGGTGCGAGCTAAGGTCGGAGTCTAAGTTGAAATAGATCATCCAAATCCTTTTTTAACGTAGATAGGGACTCGGACTGTAGCGCCTCTCGATAAACGGTGGCTGTAATTTGAAGTCCGAACGGAGACTCGAGTTCGGGCCCGTCGTGAGTAGGAGCTGAGTTGGACCCGTATTCGCTCTCGCGATTTTGGATTAGATCGGAAATTTGGATTTCACCGAGATTGTCGGCACATTCGCCGATGTTACGGCTGGATGTTGGCGTTGATGCCTTCGGCTCCTCGGAGTTGGCGAGGTGGTTGTCGAAGCTACCAGAGCCATTGGCGATGTAGACCTAAGAGCCGAAGACGAAAGATGCACCTTCTTCCAGCGCGACGAGGAGGTTAAACGATGCCATCGAGCTCGCAGGGGATCTTCGATGAACACCCCTACGTGGCGTGTCAGCTGTCGGTGTTTTACCACCAAGCATACCGATGGATACCCCGAGGTGGTAGATTGTAGGTACGGTGTCACCGAGATCAAGAACTTGAAGGTACAAGCAACATAAGGTTTAGACAGGTTCGGACCGCGATGTGCTAATACCCTACGTCTTGTATGGTGGTTTGTATTGTTTTAGGTGTAGATTGATGTGTTTTGTCCTTTGGAGGGGTCTCTGCCCGCCCTTATATACTTCGGAGGGACGGGGTTACATGGAATCTTAGCCCGATACTAGTTTAGGAGTCCTATTCGAGCACTACTCGGTTAGTTTTCTTTTATACCGATTAGTCGTACTCGTACCCGACTAATTTACAACAGATATAAGATATGAGACATATCCAATTCTTTAATCTAGAATATTATATGTCATGTAAATAGTTCCGTGGTCACGAATCTGACAGACCCTACGTGTAACGGAAGCAAATCCTCTAATACGAGTCTCTCTGACTTTGGGTTATTGACGCGTGGCCCCGGGTTCATGCGTCAATGACCAGGGAGTACGTGAGGGAAGCCTCGTCCGGGTGTAACAGGGCGTATATGGAGTGCAGAGATTCTAAACACAGGTGGATCGATGCTACTTGTATAGCTGCGCGTGCTTATGGCCGACCGAGACTTGACAGCTCGAAAGAGACGGGTTTGGAAGCTAGACAAACCTAAAATTGGCCCGTTCCAAGCTTTAGATTTTTCAAAGTTGACTAAATTTATATGAAGAAGAAATACCAGCATTTTAATATTAAATAATTAATCCAATATCGTTGGTGTTAATGTAGTTTTCTATAGATTTGATAAAAAATAGTGAAGTTTGATATGTGAAAAAACTAAAACATCTTATATTTTGGAATAGTGGTGTACGAGACAGCTAGTTGCTCATATTCATTGTCACACAGAAGTATTACGGATATGATAGAACGATATGGAACTATTTATATAGAGAATGTTCCATGTTGTATGCAAATATCTAACAATAATATGCATGTAGATGATAAATATAGTAGCATAAAGTAGTACTACTTGTCTAATGTTTAATATTAAGTAGTACCCCATCTGGTTTTAAATATGTCACTAGTAGTAAAACTTAATTAGTTCATGTTGTTATCCTAGTGTCATAGTATATTCAAAATTGGAGCCGTACTATCTGAGCATTATTTATGGCATTTAAAATTTATTCATAAATATGGGCATTTCCATATGGGCCCAACCATCATGCTTTTACTTATCTCCCAATCTTACACAACTTATCTGTTATGAAATAAATTTATTAGTGATCAATTAGTTTGCACATCTTCATAGAAAAATATATTTTAATAGATAGATATGACCTTTCACGAAAGGGTCTGAACCTTTCGCGAAGAGCCCTTAACCCTAAAGGGCCATGTCCTTTGAACACACCCTTTCATCATCATCATCATCATCATCATCATATATATATATATATATAAATAATCAATTTGTTCATTCAATCAATCAATGAATCATTTGTTTATTCCATTCCGCACTTTATTTTCTAATTTTAACACGTTATCAGCACGCTCTTCGCTGAGCGAGAGAAGAGAAGATGGCGAGGACGAGACTATGATCGTCTTCATCGGAATCGGCAACCGGATGTCATCACCCTTTTCCGTCGCAACTCGTCATCTCGTCGACATTATCCGAACCGCGGCGGCCGGCGACGCACCCACGACAACAACTCGATGGCATAATCACGGCATGCATCATCAGCCACGGCAAGGCTTCATCATCGCCGCAGTACCGCTCGCTTCGCCGACAGCCACGCGTGCTTTTGCTGAGTTCGCACATCGAAAGAGGAGCAGCAGATGAGGACCGAGTGCTCCACCGCCGGAGATGCATCACGTCTTCTTCATTGACGTCGTTATGCTGGGTCGACGAGGGCATTTTGCCTATATTCTTTCCGGCGGTTGCAGTTCTGGTGACGCCCTCGACGTGAGGAAACGAAGAGCAGAGGCATTTTTGCTTTTCCACGGTGTCCACGAACTCATCTACGAGAAGCAACGGAGGAACAAGAATCAGAAGCCAATCGCCCAGGCCAAGAACAGATCTTCCAATGTGTTCGGCAAACCACGTGAAGAACAGATGAAAATCAATGCCTTCTTCATTCGCTAGAAGAAAGAGAAGAAAACAAAGGAATATCTCCGATCCTATCCCGCGAGAAGTAAAGAAAGGAAATAGAGGATTAAGGCATATTCTATTCGGCCGGGAAGAATCCAAGATTAAGATGACAGAACATAGCATGAACACTTTGGCTCTATCTTTGCCCAATTGCTCAGGCCAACAAGAGACAGAGACAACTGGATCCCATCCCAGTCAGACTATTTTCATTTTTTTTCTTCTATTCTTGCATCATTAATCGAGTACATGCAGGAAAATCATGAACTAAGACACGGAGCACGACAACCAAATATTGATTGGTCTCAACCACGACAATAACGGCGAACTTCGGAAACGCGACGATTGAGAACAGAAGAAAGGCGATGCAACAACAGACGCACAAAATCGTCACGTTCGTCGGAACTCCGGCATCCGGCACCATCACCTTCTTCCTACGTGAACATCTGGCACCATCCACTGCAAGTCTGCACCAACACTGCAAGTCTGGCTTCACTACGCCAAAACAGTAAATAGGAGCAAGCAATCTGAGACAAGGCTCTAATTGAGACAAGCCTCTAAGGGCACGTCTCAGATTAAAAAAAGAGAGACGCGCTAAAAATACGGGCGCGGCGCTGCGTGGGGTGGGGGAGGGTAAGAGACAAATGCGAGACGCGCCATGGGAGGGCACGTCTCCGATCATTTTAAGATCTGAGATGCGCCTTAACGTGGCTCGTCTCGCATTTATTCCCACCTCAATGCGAGACGCGCCGTGGGAAGGCTTGTCTCCGATCATTTTATAAAGCCACAGAAAGTAATGCGAGACGAGCCTTAGTAAGGCGCGTCTCGCATAGTAATGCGAGACGAGCCTTACTACTTAGTAAGGTGCGTCTCGCATTGATCCAGGGCCCCCAAAAAGGGGGGGGGGCGGGAGGCGCGTCTGTAGCGTACAATATATTACATATTACAATACATTACATGGAATCAATCCCTTGAAACCGAACGAACCGGCTTACATTACATTATATTAGTAAATCCAGCAATACATTACAATGTCTCAAATATAAATAATCTCACAATACATTACAATGTCTAGCTAAATCCAGCAATTATTATTACATCGATATTAATTATTAGATAGATATTAAATCAGGCAATGGCGCTGGCTTACGAGCGCTAGCAGCTTCGCGAGCTGAATCATCGTCCTGCCCCCTGTAAGCGTTGTTGTTCCCTGAGCCACAGCAGTTTAGGGTGACGTTGGCTGAACAGTCGCTGCAGGGGAGGCAGCCGCCGAAGCAGCTAAACAGCTTCGACCAGCTCGGAAATTTCATCCTGGACCAGCTCGTGTTTCGTGGGTTTCGTGAGACAATAGAAATCGATAGAGTACTACCACTAAAGCAAACAAAGAGAAGCTTCCTCCGTGGGTTTCGTGGGTTTGCTGATGCAGATTTAGGCAGAATGCGACGATTCCAACAAATACATGCAACAATGGGGGGGTACCCGATCCTTATGCGCGGGGGATGTTGGTGGTGAAGGGTGTTGTGGTCCCCGTGTCGCAGATCTGCGGCTGGTGGTGGAGAAGCCCGCTGGAGGAGGCGCCGCAGATCTGCCGGTGGCGACCGCCGTGATCTCCGAAGCGGTGCACTCCGGGAGCGCGGCGGTCTCGGAGGATGCGCCGAGGAGGGTGATGCCAAGCGCCGCGGTCTCCGGCACGCTGGGGAGGGGGATTTCAGCCGTGCTCATCTTGTTCAGCAGTATATCTCGCGACTATAATTTCTTTCGTTAAATAGCCGGGACGCGTCTCGCTTTACTTTACTGAGACAAATGGGAGACACGCCACTGGATAGCGGCTCTCAGATCATGCGGATGGGAGACGCGCCACTGGATGGCGCGTCTCAGATCATGCGGATGGGAGACGCGCCACTGGATGGCGCGTCTCAGATCATGCGGTGCGTCTTGCATTTGTTCCCACCTCAAACAAGACCCGCCTGGGGGTCTGGAGGTCCGAACAAGCTGTCCGAACTTGCAGTCTGATACTTTGGTGGTGCGGCTGGGTGGATCTGGGGAAGTGGTGCTGGCGGATGTGCGGCTGGGTGGATTTGCCGCGGCGGGCGGTGGAGATCTCGTGGGGAGCGTGTCGCGGCGGGCGGCTGGAGCACGATCGAGCCTCTTCTTGCTATCGTGTGTCGCGGGGGCAGTGGCAAGGTACCTCCGACATGATATCGATTCTTTTGGGCCAATAAAATTTAGCGCAACTCTAGGTCTAAATGACCGTCGTACTTGAGCCGAGCGGGGCCTTTTATGCCCAAGTCAAGTCTAGCTATTACTACTATACGATTGTTTCCCTCCCATTTTCCAAACGAATTCACCCCAACCAGTGTGTGCGTCCTGCCAGGCTGATGTCGCTGCCTACTTGAGCCACTCGAGCGAGGCCGCCGCCGCATCCATCCCATCTTAATGTGTTTCTCGTCCATCACAACTGTACACATTTTGGTACTTTAGTGCAGTGCTATAAGTAGAGTTAGAAAAACTCATTCTACTGCCTTAATTAGTTTTCTTTGTCCATTTAGCCTTGGAATAAAATTTTGGTTCGATTGACTTTCGAAAATGTTTGAATTTTCCTTTTGGTTCACCATGTAATAATTAAGTTCTAAGTTCAAACTTTTATGGCTAGAATAGGGCATTATAACTTATGTTCAAAAATACACCAAGATTTTTTCATGATTGTCTTCAGACGTTAAGAGCATCTAATACTAAATTAATCCGAGATAAATCATATAGCATGAAAAGTAAAGATGAAAATCTTAAAATATTTTTTCTAGCACATGATATCATGTCATTTGCCATCTAACAATATTTGAACTTAAACACTAGTTGTGCATGGCCTCAAACTATGAGAATTCTAACATTTTGATTTCATATTCTATATAGATGTCGTATCGGCGTTGGATGTATGGTCCACACCTTTGCAAGGAGTTTATGGATGGTGTTCAAGCCTTCATTAAGAACGCGAACAAAGATATGGTGGACAATGGTATACAGTATCTTTATTGCCCATGCAAAAATTGCAAAAATGAGAAGCGATATCTTCAAGAGCACGTGTTGAAATCACACTTGATCAAACGTGGATTCATGGAGGATTATCGATGTTGGAATAAACACGGTGAAGAAGGACTTAATGAAGCAGAGAGTAGGGATTCCTATATGGAGAGGGAGGTCCATAGCGTTGTCGAAGAAGAGGAGGACGATGTGGACGAGGCGGATATACTAGGGTTGAGCAATGCCGACATCATGGAACAGGTACTAATCAAACCCGGCCCCATAATAAAGCTTACAATTAGTATAATAAGGTCGTGCTAATATGACTTTTCATGTCTGGCTTGACAGGTTGATAACATAGAGGAGATGGTTTGCAATGCTGAGAGACACGGCAACGATGAGTTCAAAGGAGGTGAATTCAGAAAGTACAAGAGGATGATCGAAGACTCTAAGAAACCTTTCTATCCTGGTTGTGGATTGAAATACTCAAGGCTATTTGCAATGGTGAAGCTTTTCCAGTTGAAAGCAATCCATGGATGGAGTGATGGCAGTTTCAAGGAGTTGTTAGCACTCCTTAAGGACATGCTTCCACAAGGCAACACCGTCCCTGAGACCGTTTATGAGGCCAAACAGATTATCTGCCCGTTGGGATTGGAGGTGGAAAAGATCCATGCGTGCAAGAATGATTGCATTCTCTATCGTGGCTCGAATTATCAGGACCTTGAGAAGTGCCCTGTTTGTGGACTCGATCGATTCAACCATAGAAAAGATGGTGGTGATGATGAGGACTGCAACAGAACAAAGGGCGGACCTTAAAAGGTGTTTTGGTACTTTCCAATTGTTCCACGATTGGTGCGCTGGTTTGCAAACAAAAAGGAGTCAGAATTGTTGCGATGGCACAAGGAGAAGCATAAGGTGGACGGGTTGATAAGATATCCTGCTGATGCCACACAATGGCGGAACATAGATTTGCGATATCCTAAATTTGCGGAAGATCCAAGGAATATTAGGATTGCAATGAGCACAGATGGCATGAACCCATTCATGAACAATAGCACACATAGCACCTGGCCAATTGTTCTGACGATATATAACCTTCTGCCTTGGTTGTGTAACAAACGGAAGTACATTATGCTGTCGGGCTTGATACCGGGGCCACATCAACCTGGGAATGACATCGACACTTATTTCAGTCCTTTGGTTGATGATCTGAAGTTGCTGTGGTGTAAAGGAGTGGAGGTCTGGGATGAGTACAAGCGTGAGTACTTTCAGTTTCGAGCCATTGTGTTCGCGACTATCAGTGACTCTCCAGCAGCACGGAACTTGTCCGGACAGAGCAAGAAAGTAGGTTGCGGGTGCCCACATTGTTTGAGAGAGACAGACTCTGAGTACTTGAGTGAGTCAAACAAAATAGTGTACATGGGACATAGATGCTACCTTGGAATGAAACACCCGTTCCGGAACATGTGTGATCACTTCAACGGTAAGGCCGAGAAGAGGCGTCCTCCACCGCATTACTCAGGTCATGATGTCTATGAAATGGTTAAGAATGTCCATGTTGTCCTCGGTAAGCGGAAAGGAGAGAAGAAAGGCAAGAAGGGCAAGAAGGTCGTTGTTGAAGAAGATGACATGTGGAAGAAGCAGTCGATTTTCTGGGAGCTACCGTATTGGAAGGACTTAGACGTCCGTCATTCTATTGATGTGATGCACGTGGAGAAGAATGTCTGTGAGAGCCTTCTCGGCACATTGCTTAACATGGACGGAAAGACGAAAGATCACGCACATGCACGAGCTGATCTGAAGAAAATGAAAATTAGAGAAGAGTTGTGGCTCAATGATGACTCCGTTAAAGGAATGGAGCTGCCCACATCATGCATCACCCTTTCAAAGAATGAGAAGAAGGAGTTTTGTGAGTTCTTGAAAAGTGTGAAAGTTCCAACTGGCTACTCAACCAACGTCTCGAAGCTTGTATCAATGCCTGATCTAAAGCTATCTCCCGGCATAAAGTCTCATGATTACCATGTATTGCTGACGCAGATGATTGCCGTAGGAATTCGGAATATCCTACCGGTCAATGTTCGGGAGGCTATTATGAACCTTTGCTTTTTATTTAATGCAATTGGTCAAAAGGTTCTAAGTGAAGAAGATCTTGAGTCATTGGAAAAGAAGCACTATGAAACTTTGTGCGTTCTTGAGATGTATTTTCCACCTGCCTTTTTCGATATCAGCCTTCATTTCACGGGCCATCTTATCAAGGAGATAAAGCTACTTGGTCCTGTGTTCCTTCACCAGATGTATGCGTACGAGAGATTCAACGGCATCTTGAAGTCACTAGTAAGAAATCGAGCTTTCCCCGAGGGCAGCATGGTACAAGGATATTGTATAGAGGAAGCCATTGAGTGGGCCCTGAACTACGCTGACCCGAGTAACCTGGTTGGTGTTCCCAAGTCTCGTCATGAGGGGAGGCTCACAGGCACGGGGACGATCGGGAAGAAGGCTATAATTCCAGATCGAGATTTATTTCATAGGGCTCATTTCCACGTGTTGCAACAAATGGACATTGTGTCTGAGTACTTTGATGAGCACAAGGAGCTGTTGCTTAGAGAGAATCCTCTACACAGTGAATCATGGTTAGCAAAGGAACACATGAACAAATTCTGTGGTTGGCTCCGGAATCGAATTTCACGATCAGATACTCCTATAAGTGAACAACTCAAAAAGTTGGCACTTGGTCCTATATTCACCGTTATGACATACCAAGGGTATGACATAAATGAATACACGTTCTACACCGAACGACAAGATAAGAAAAGCATGTATCAGAATAGTGGTGTACGTGTTGATGCTTACGATGTTAACGGAGAGGACAAAACCGCGTACTATGGTCAAATACAAGAGATATGGGAGCTTGACTTTCACGGTTTTAAAATTGCTCTTTTCTGTTGCAATTGGGTTGATGCAAATAGAGGTGTACAAAAAGACAAGTACAGGTTCATTAGTGTCGATCTTAGCCGTCACGGATACAAGACGGACCCTTTCGTCCTCGCACAACATGTGGCTCAAGTGTTCTATGTTTCTGACACAACAAACAAAAGACTCAAGGTGGTTATACCTGGAAAACGGCGAATCATCGGTGTTGAGAATGCGGTCGAGGAGGAAGAGTTTGATCAGTTTGATGAGATACCTCCTTTCGCCACCTCAATGATCAAGCCAAGAATACCATCGGCCAACGAAACTCCCTACTTGCGCAACGACCATAAAGAAAAAGTCAAGAATTTCAAAAAACCAAGGGAACAACGGAAAGTAGCAAAATGATTGGGCACACAATGTATATTAATTGTTCCTTTGTCAAGTATGGGAATTGTGTGACTTTAATTGTTCCTTTGTGAAATATGGTAATTGTGTGACTTTAATTGTGCCTTTATGAGATATGATAATGTGTGAATATTTGTGAAATACGAATTCAGTTCTGGAAATACGAATTCAGTTCTGTAACTGAATTTTCAGTTCCAGAACTGAACCATTCAGTTCTGGAACTGAACAAATACAGGCAACCAGCACGGGGGCATGAAAGGCGAGATGCGCGTTACCTACGGCGCGTCGCTCATATAACAATGCGCGACGAGCCGTAGGTAACACGCGTCGCGCATTCCCCATGGCAGGGGCATATCTGCAATTATTTTTCCTGTTCTAAGGGGGTCCGGGCAAAACCTAGAGGTCCGGGCAAAACCTAGAGGGTCCGGGCGGAACCTAGGGACCCTAGGGTCCATGATGTAAAAAACACTTGTGCCTAAAAAGAGAAAACAAAAAAAAGTTACCCGGGGGTGGTTGGGGTCCGGGGCCACCGGGCTCAACCCGTAGGGTACCACGAACAGATTGAACGGGTTCGACCCGCAGGGAGCCCTCGGGGCCCAGACCCACACCGCCAGCATGGGCAAAGAGAGGAAACAGCGGCTCAAAGGTACATGTATTGTAATTTCGAAACGGCAAGGACCGCCCAAGCTTATAAGCTGGACGCACTCGCCTTGCGTTGGCGAGGTGGGACAAAATCCCCTCCCCACGCGCGCCTGATCAGGCAACCAGCTCGGGGGCATCAAAGGCGAGACGCGCGTTACCTACGGCGCGTCGCGCATATCACAATGCGCGACGAGCCGTAGGTAACGTGGGTCGCGCATGGAGATGCGCGACGCGCCTTAGGTAAAGCACGTCGCGCATTTAGAACGCGCCCCTCGGCCTTCTTGGGACTTAGGTCAAATTTTCAAATCGAAACCGCCGTCCTCTCACGCCGCCCGTCGTCGAATCGCCAAATTTTCACACCCATTCTCTGCTCCCCGCCGCCGCCGTCCTCTCGCGCCGCCCGTCGTCCTTGAGCCACACCGTCACTCCCTCGCGGCCGTCGTCCCCGGCCCGCAGCGCCGCTCCTCGCTCTCGGCGCCCCCCGGGCCCGAGCTCCCGTCCCCGCGAGTGCCGCCGCTGTCGAGCCTTCCCCGAGCCGTCGCACCGTCGTCCCCGGCCCCGCGGCGCCGCCCCAAGCCACCGTAGCGTCATCCACTGCCGCCGTAGGTGAGCTTTCCCCCTTTCTAATTAGTCAGTGTTCATACCCTGTATATGGATGTATGAGGCAAGAAACATCTTCCATGGACACACATAATGTGCAAACTGCTCCAGGCATTGTAGCTTCTTGTGGTTGCAGGACAAGATCAAATTATGTTTCAAAAAATATGTTAAATCAACATACCAAATTATCATATTTATCCTAATACATCACTACAGTATCATATTTATGTTAAATCAACTTAACCAGCGAGGCAGCAACAATATGTTTTGCTACACAGAATTCAAAACAAATCAAATTATCAAAAGCAAAAAGAGACCAACCTAGCCAAATTAAAAAAAAAAGAGCGGTTAATGACCAAATATTAAGTCATATATTTCAAAAAATTGGAGATTACTTTGCGAGAATATGTATCACTAAAGCATTAAGCATGTCTAAGCCTAGGTATGGGATTCATGCGGTTACTCTATGGTTGTATCTGATTCGGAGCGGTTACTCTATGGTTGTATCTGATTTTTTTTCTTTCTCGTGTAGCACGATGTCCAGTGGTCCGGACAGTGTGCAGCAAGCTGCAGGCAGTGAGGACAGTGTGCAGCAACCTACAGATGACAGAGCATCATCAGGACGGCCGTCACGGTCACAGTCAGGAGCTAGCACGTCTGGTGCTGGCAGAAAGAAAAGGTCACAGACAACGTGGCCATCAGATGTGAAAAGTTGTGGCCGGGAAAATTCTGAGGCAGTACCCGAAGACCCGTCAATCTTGGTGAGATTAGGACGGGTTTGTGGCCTCGCTGCCCGGCAAAGGGTGCCACTCACCTTGGAACATTTCGATGACTTGCCTTGGGACGACAAAAAGAGAATCTTCGAAAACGATATTCAACCCTATGTTGAATATCTGATAGAGTTGCACGATAAGGCTACGAAGCATGCTATGAAGATCATCTCTAAAGCCTGGAGGAGCTACAAGAACAAGTAAAGTGTTGTCACTTATTATTGTCATTTACTAACATTTTTTATTATCTACTGTCACTTATGCAGATTTATTGTTTTGTCATGCAGGCTTTTAAAGTGTTGGAAGAAGAAAGAGAACCCTTTTGACAAGTATGCGGAGTTGACCAAAGAAGCCTGGGACGAGCTTGTTCAAAAGTGGAATACTCCCGAGTTCCAACAGTCAAGTGAGTATTTTCGGGATCTCCGAGCGCGGAACAAGCTTGACCACCACCTTGGCTCAGCGGGATATGCTGGAAAGCAACGCAAGTGGGAGCAGGAGGATGAGATGCTGGCAGAGAGGGGCATTGAGAATCCCTATGAATCGTTTGAGGGACGGCTGGCACCATTTATGCGTGCTAGGTCAAAGCTCACGGAGGATGGCAATATCAATTTCTACAGCACGAGCGCTGAGGAAGTTGCTCAAAGGGCTTTGATGGAGAGCAGCCAAGGTTCAAATGAAGGAGTGAGGGAGTTTGATGCGCTCACCAGGGCTTTGGGAACCCGTGAGCAACGGGGTCATGTCCGTGGTGTTTCCAGTCAGTTGACCTGGAAGGAGGGGTTCCCTGAACACAAAGGCAGATACCGGAAGCGGACTCGAGACTCCTCATCAAAGGTTGACATAGATGAGATCAAAAAATAGGTGAAGATGGAGATGTTTGGAGAGCTGAAGACCATCTTCGAGTCTCAGGGATTGTCATTCCCTGATTTGCCAGGGAGTAGGATGAGTGAAGAGAGAAGGGACAGTTTCGCTTCTACTACAGCGAGTGCTTCTCAGAGTAGAGGGACAGAGAGGCCATCAGTGCCTACATCAGTGGAGCCGGATACGATAGATGGCTTGGCTCGTCTGACCCGATGCAGTCTTCTCGTGCAGCTGGTCGGAGATTCATCTCGATTGGAGGTCGGGAAAGGGCTTGTGTATCCCGGTATGTCCCAGCTTGAAGGTGTCCAGGTCAGTGCATTGGTCTTTGCCTCTCTTTTCTTTTCTCCTATTTCTTTTTGTTTTTTTTCTTTTGGTTTGTACAACTTGCTTGAGATTTAAAGGCTTTGTTGTTGTTGTTGTTGCTGCAGGTCAGGGCTGATTGTGCTGTGGTCAAGATTGACTTACTGCATGAGTTTGCTAAGAATATCAAGCTGGATGTGCCACCAGATGACATGACCACCACTTTGCGGGATGCAGTTGCGAGAAGAGTTCAGTGGCAGAGAGTTGGTATTGATATTGATCCAGCAGATGCAGATTCAGTACCGACCACTGAACCTCAGCTACAGAGTCCTGCAGTGCCACCGACGTTTTCTGAGCCATGGCCACAGCTGCCGGATACATGGGAAGCGTTACCGGATCCGCATCCTCCTGTCCCTACTCAGCCTCAGATTACCCCCCTCCACCTGTTCCGACAGAGCCAGCTATCGCTCCCAAGAAGCCAAGCAAGGCTAATCCGGTGAGGAAGAAGCAGAGTAGGCCGATGGCGACGAAGCGGGAGATCTCAGAGGGTAAGAAAAAGGTGGAGCGGATAAAACACCCGGTTACAAGGGCTTACACTTCTGAGAATCCAAAGTACAGGGTTGGAAAGTCCTTGCTTAGTGTCCCTGAGCTTCGGACAGCAGGTCAATATTGTGTGGACCTGCACAACTACTACATGCGCAATGTCAATAAAGCCCAGGAAATCATGGTGTCATACGAGAGCGGCACTTTCTGCAGCTTGAGGGCAGTGGAAACATCTTTATTGTTGCCTTCTGCGATTTGTTCGACCTTTTCAACCTCGACGCTTTGGATCTTTCTCTCATTCGGTGCTTTGCATTGTAAGTCGATTAAGACTTGTTTCCATTTCAATGCATTTGATATACGTTCAACAATTTAAGTCGTTTCTATTTCAATTCATATGGATCGTGTAGGCACATGCAACAAGAGACAAGGCGTCGAACCGGAAAGAAGTGTGGGTACATTGACCCACACGGTGACAGTAATGAATTCAGATAGAAATAGCTTGGTCAGGTATGCACATGCAACAGTTAAACTTGTTTTCATTTCAACTTGTAGCCACATGTAGTCACTTGTTTCCATTTAACACATGTAACCGCTTGTTTCCATTTCAACTTGGTTAGGTACATGGTGAAGTGCATGCGAGTACATGCTGAGAAGGAGCACAATGTGGTGCCGTACAACCCAGGCAACCATTGGGTTACACTCATCATCAATGTCAAGAGCAAGCAAGTCTACCTTGACTCGAGCATTCCATCAGATGAGTCGGGCGCGCCTCAGATACGTGATTATTCTCTAGTCATCTCAATCCTTGACGAGTAAGTTTGTTGTTTGCTTTAGTTTTTTATCATTTGCCCATTTCAGAAGCATTTGTAATATAACATCCGGATGTCTGTGTTTAGGTCTCTTGACAGGCATCTTAGGGCCGAAGAAGGATACAAAGAGCAACGTCAAGTTGCGTTTACACATCACACCGCGTGGACGGTAACTACTATAACTAAATCGCTTTACTATTACGATGTTTTCTTGGTTCTAAGTGTCGCAAAATGCTAATTTCTATCTATCTTTGACATGTAGTGCACACGGCGACCCTCGGGTAACTCATGTGGGTTCTATATTTGCCACAACATGCTTCTAGTTGCAGAGAAACCGGATTTCACGGTAAGAATTCTCACGTGTTCTAATTAAGTATATCTGTCTTCATCTTGTATTCTAACTGCTTGTAATTATATTTTGAAGGACGAAGATGATTATTTCAATCATACGACGCTTGGTAACGTGAAGGATATCCGAGAGAGGCTAGCGGGGTTCCTCACGATGGAGGTGATCAACCCAAAGGGGGAGTTCCATTTATCATAGCACGGCAGGCGACATTGAGCTAGATTGAGACTTGCTTTCCATGTCTTCTATTGTTCTTATCGAGTACATGGTGAAGTGCATGCGAGTACATGCTGACAAGGAGCACATTGTGGTGCCGTACAACCTAGGCAACCGTTGGGTTACACTCATCATCAATGTCAAGAGCAAGCAAGTCTTCTACCTTGACTCGAGCATTCCATCAGATGAGTCGGGAGAGCCTCAGATACGTGATTATTCTCTAGTCATCTGAATCCTTGATGAGTAAGTTTGTTGTTTGCTTTAGTTTTTTGTCATTTGCCCATTTCACAATCATTTTTAATATAACTTCCGGATGTCTGTGTTTAGGTCTCTTGCCAGGCATCTTAGGGCCGAAGAAGGATACAAATAGCAACGTCAAGTTGCGTTTACACATCACACCGCGTGGACGGTAACTACTATAACTAAATCGCTTTACTATTATGATGTTTTCTTGGTTCTAAGTGTCGCAAAATGCTAATTTCTATCTATCTTTGACATGTAGCGCACACGGCAACCCTCGGGTAACTCATGTGGGTTCTATGTTTGCCACAACATGCTTCTAGTTGCAGCGGAACCGGATTTCACGGTAAGAATTCTCACGTGTTCGAATTAAGTATATCTGTCTTCATCTTGTATTCTAACTGCTTGTAATTATATTTTGAAGGACGAAGATGATTATTTCAATCATACGACGCTTGGTAACGTGAAGGATATCCGAGAGAGGCTAGCGGGGTTCCTCACGATGGAGGTGATCAACCCAAAGGGGGAGTTCCATTTATCATAGCACGGCAGGCGACATTGAGCTAGATTGAGAGACTTGCTTTGCATGTACTCTATTGTTCTTATCGATCATTGTTGTTTTGAGTTAGGTTGAGCCTTGTTTTGAGTTTTGGACGAGGCTAATTGATTGTACATGTGTTATATAATACTATCTTTGCTTGTGTGTATCGCACTGTGTGAATTGTATGGATGCGTGCGATGATTGCGGTGGATTCTGTGAATTGAAATCTTTTGCAGGTATTTGATTGCAGCTACCAAATCCTGGCTAGTTCCAGGATGCAGCTGGGGAAAAAAAAGGCCCCTGTTGGGGGTAGACTAATGCAAGACGCGCCTCGCTTAGGGCGCGACTCTCATTTGGCTCCCAGGGGCGCCTGTGTGAAGCCAAGGCGAGACACGCCGTAAGTGAGGCGCGTCTCCCATCTGTGACTAATGCGAGACCCGCCTAGCCTAGAGCGCGTCTCGCATTTGGCTCCCAGGGGCGCCTGTGTGAAGCCAAGGCGAGACGCGCCGTAAGTGAGGCGCGTCTCTCATCTGTGACTAATGCGAGACCCGCCTAGCCTAGAGCACGTCTCGCATTTGGCTCCCAGGGAAGCCTGTTTGAATCCAAGGCGAGACGCGCCATAAGTGAGGCGTGTCTCTCATCTGTGACTAATGCGAGACCCGCCTAACCTAGAGCGCGTCTCGCATTTGGCTCCTAGGGAAGCCTGTGTGAAGCCATGGCGAGACGCGCCGTAAGTGAGGCGCGTCTTGCATTTTGGTAATCTGAGACGCGTGTGAGGCGCGTCCCAGATTACTTTTTAATCTGCGACGCGGTAATGCGGGACGCGACCCCTGCTCGTCTAGCATTTTGCCTAGGGTGCGTCTCAGATTAGGGCTTCTGGCGTAGTGCTTCCAGAACTGTAAGACGTGAAATTTTCAATTAGAGAGAACCTCACCATGATATCCATCTTGCATGTCAAAATTCTTAGCCTCGCACAAAAGTGTTGCATTGAAGGAAAAGAACAGAGGTTTTAGCAGCCTGACAGGAAACCAAGATCAAAGGCGTTCTTGCCACACCATGGCGTCCACGATGTACATGGATGAGCGAACGACGATATGACGGCCATCGCGAAAGCATCCAGCCTTCACCGTTAATCGTACTCCTTATGATATTATTACAATTTTTTGCTTTATGTAAATCTAACAATAATAATTCATTTGAATTAAGCACCAAATATCATGCATATGCATAATCAATGAGCTTGATTCAAGAAGAATTATATAATCACAATAGTTAAGTGATAAAGTTTTGATAATATGAAACAAGCTTAATTAATATTAAAATCAACTTAATTAAGCACCAAATGTCATGAAGTAATTGCTTAGAAATTATATGCAAAAGATAAGTGTCACCTCGTCATTTTGTACAATGCAAGATTCCAAAACCTTATATATCAGCCACACACAAGGTAGTACCTTATTACTACCGCGGGATATATATACTGACTGTCCTCAATATGCCTCAATATGCGTACACAATATCAAAGTTTGGAATAATTAAAAGTGCATACCTTTTTGGGCAATTACCTTAATTCATATCTCATATTGCCGTACAAGGTAGTTTTATAATACTAATAAATGATCTACACTAGCATATAGTGACTATCCTCAACGTGCGTACCCAATTTTGAATATGAATTAAACAAGGTCCGCACCAACATATATGAGTGGAGTCTAAGGCATCTATTGTGACCATGTCAAAATATGCCTATACAACAAGTTTCTTGTCCACTAATCTGAGATGGGTAATTACCTTTGATGTGTTAACTTACAAGTACATGATGATAGAGACTATATCTTGGTGGTGAATGCTACTCAGCCTTCATAATAGTAGCCCTTTTATCGCCTATCAAATATGAGGTCACACACTACTTGTAGTTCAACTAGCATTTTGGATCTATAAAATTTTGCATATATTAATTCAAGACTCATCTTGAATTCAAATTTTAAGCATTCACCTTTGCTTAGTTAAATAGCAGAAAATAATGCAATATATTTTTGTGACTATCTTCACTCAAATAAGTAGAGCCTATGTTTTGACAATGAGCCTTGCATCGTCTATTCATTGTAGAATAGAATTCTAAACAATAACAGTGACCTTTTGTCACATGTCAATTATTGGTTTGTCCAATTATAATCACCTTGGTTAAGAAATATGCACATCAATATTTTATGCTATGTAATTTACTTTTCAAGTAAATTTATTATATACATGATCAACTCATGTAGGACATGACTAATGTTTTCATAATGGGTTTATCATTTTCCTGAACTCGTATTGAATGGGGATTAATTCTCTAGTATAGGCACTAGATATCAATGATATTATTGGGATGCTCATGACACCATTGTCGCCATAGCTCTACCCCAAAGAAGTGCCAACCTATTCCTAAAATAACCACACATGCAACGTAGTGTGTTCTGTCTACTTAATTTTTTTAAAAAAAATGAGTATTCAAAGGAGCAAGGTCCATCAACTTTTGCAATTTTCATTCGGAATTGCTAACAAGTAATGTAATATTGCCTAAACATAAGCAATTTTTTGCTTAATCATTTATCATGACTTATGTCATTTTTTTTAAAAAAAAGTGACTATAAAGGCAAATTTCACATTTGTCTAAAAGTGTGGTTATACGACTTACATGCATACCAAGTGAAGCATTTGGTTGAATCATTCCTCCAATCCATTAGAGATAGTCGAGTTTAAGGGGATAAGTTTGGAGCTAACTTCAACAAATGAGACCTACAAAAATCTCCATATCATTCTGAAATTAACATTAATTGAATATTATACTACTACGCGTAGTATACTGTCCATCATAGATATCATGTAATTATACATGATATTCATATCTTGTATGAATTAAAATTCATACTAAAATTCTTTTGGAATCCAACCAGATTGAAAAGGAAATTTGTTTAGTGGAGCACTTCACCGCTAATATGATCATGGAGATCGTACTCTCATTACAGGTATTCAATTATTAATCGTGGATGCACTCATACATCTAAATCTGAGAATAGAGCTCTATGTTTTCACAATATCCATTTATATGGTTTTAGATTGAAATCTATTACTAAGAGTGATGATTAAATATCATCACTCAACTTGGTACAATGGATAGGGAACTAAATATTTATAAAAGAAAATCCTTTTCATAACATCTCGGGTGTATTATGCATACATCAATCCCATATTATATGTTACGTACAAAATAATTTTTCAATCTTGATAAATAAAGACTTGGCATGATAGTCTTGGTCATTCTGCACAAGGAATGATAAGAAAAATTATTTTCAATTTTATTAGTTATAGATTATATTTCCAGAATCATTAGATTCTAATTCTATATGCACTGCATGTGTTACAAGGGGAATTATTTTAAGATCCTCTTACCTTAAAATTCAAAATAATAAGCCACCCAATTTCGTGACTGCATTCATGACAATCATGTGGCCTAATTTAGACTTTAAATGGACATTTAGGTAATTTAGAATGCTTAGTGATGCATTTGAAAATAGTTCCGCATGTGTACCTTACTCATAAGGCACCACAATTTTACCAAATTCATTTGCTCGTATTTTTTTAAATAGAGCAAACTATCCTGGGTAAGGGATGAAATCCATTCTCATAGACTTATTTTGTTTTAGAAACTATATCATTAATTACTCCATGTCCACATTAATTCTTGAATAGTTGAATCTCTTATTGAGATAGTTTAAACGTATGGCCAATGAAATAGAATTGTAATTTATCTTGGTAAATACGGACTTACACATTGTAAACTGCAATCATATGGCTCCCTTCGTTGCAGTTAGTACGTGGAGGTTGGCCTCAGCCAAATATTTTCTATCTGTGTGTCGGTTATGTTTTACACATAACACGATATCACCACCTCAGCATACGTACATGGCAAATGGGGATCTATAACAAGGTGTTGTTATCCGTCATTCATAAAATACCTTCGATCACTCATAGAGGATTAATTTACAGCCTGTATGTATGCTGACTATGTTTTGAGGATAATTCCAGACATTAGGGGGAGATTAGTACCATACATGTAATGCCAGGAATATTGTTCAAATGTTAGACACATTCGAACCTCAAATCCACATATGCACCAAAGAATATCTGAACCATAGTTCAGAACGTCTTATATTTGTAACATATTACACATAGTCTATCATATGCATTTACTCATCAAAAATATCATCACATCCGATCCCTACTGATAATGTACCAGAAAGAGTGGAAATACCTAACAAATCACTCAGCTCCCAAGTCAAAATAAGAGAGGGGAGAAGTATGGTCATTAGGGATATAGCTTATTTCAAGCATCCATGAAAGTAGAGGAGACATCCTCCAGGATAGTAAATGCGAATCAACATTATGCATGTTGTTAGACACTTTGTGGATATTCAAATCCAAAGCCTATGAATATTGTTTAACATTCAAAAATCTAGTATTTGTGCACATAAATTCAGGAACTGGGTCAATGGAGTACCCTAACTCCATCATCGTGGGAAATGAGATAGAATTCTAGAGGGTGGATATTTTCACAAGCTATATTGTTGGTTCCATCGAATCAATCATACAAAGACTACAAATTGTCAACATATACTCCTTATCAAAATCGTCATAAGCTGGATCCAGACCAAAAGTCCTAGGTAGAGCATCCAAACACTCAAATTAGACAAATTAAAGGTGACAATTAAGGATAAGTGTTCTCGTTCAATGGTGAGAAGTATTTAGCATAGAAATATCTTCTCACAATGAATTCTTTATGAAAGCAAGGTGGTGAAATAGCGAGAACTTGTAGTACATAGTTTCACGTAGAGAGTGAGCAACATAGCTGCATAGTATGTGTAAAAATTATATTCCCATATTCAATCGTTGGCAGATCAAATGAATTTGATAGATTCAAATATACAATGAATTTTATTTTTTGAATCAAAATTGAAGTCACAACTTATATTGTGTATAACTCAAGTCATGGAGACTTGAAAATGTTAAGTTGATTGTGGTACAACTGACCAAGGGAGTATCATCAATACAAGGATTACTCCAATTGTTATAATTGCATATATATATGTGTCTATAGGTAAATTCTGAAATGAATTTTATCATCTCAACACACAAACAAGAAAGCAATCATTTTACGATGGATTTTGAGATGAAATTTGGGTAAAACCAAACTATACTTAAGTCTACAACTTAAGTATGTGCATTAGTTTACCAAATAGAATTGATATTGTGCACTAATATCTAAAAATATTGGAAAGTCATATCCATCAACACTAGTAGTCAGTCAATCCCTAAAGATGGATCATTTTCCATAAAAACCGTGGGATGACATCGTTAGTACCATTAAAGCGCTTATATATGTGTCCTACAAATTGCAATAGGCCTAATATTGCATTTGTAGATATTTTGCCATAGCTCAAAATAGCGCAACTCAATAACACCATATAGGTGGAAGTTAAAGAGGATGTCCACATATATCAAATGGTAAAAAATATTTTGATTTATTGTGATGAATAAATCATGATGTGACAAAAGTGGGATACCAATACACTGGCTAACTAATCCTCCTATTGTCAGACTATTAACTGATGTTATGATTGTAAAATTTTCATTAGAGTTATAAAAATAAATTATAATGGTAACTTCACCTATCATTCGGAAGCATTACATGAATATACATAACCTCACTAAATGATTAATTGTGATTCTTTCGAATCACTTACATTATCTATAAAGATAATATGACGTATATTGCTTGGATGATAAAAGTAGTATCGCTAAACATCTTGCAAAATTAGATTATGGGATAATCTTGTGAGATTCTCTTACAAAGTTATTACCAACCACTACATTCTAGAAATGTAATTTTGAAATCAGTATACAATAACTTTATTTTTGCAAGGTTCAGGGGAGACTCCTCTTAAGTTATAACCTATTCAAATATCATATTGTACTCTTTTTCCCTATATGAGTTTTTCCTCACAATAGTTTCTCATAAAGATATTAATGAGGCAATATCAATACAAGAAAATATGTCATATCTCCTATTTTTCCCAGGGGGTTTTTAAAGGTGATATTCAAGATATATTAGATGTCATATCTTCTATTTTCCCTACAAAGGTTTTTAAGGGATATCAAAGACATATTATTCCTCATATTTTCTCATTGGGTTTTGGGGGAGGTTATTCGTATATGATCCTCATATCATATTATTGGTCTCCAAACTTGCTTATGATTTTCTCCTTTCGAGGTTTTCTCATACGAGTTTGCGATGAAACAAAAATCTATATATGCTATATCATTTTCTCCTATTTTCCCACTGGGTTTTAAAGGAGTTTTAATGGCATATAAATATATAATTTGGTTTCTCCTCATATTTTTCCCACAGGGTTTTTGGAGGAGTTCTTTCCGTACAACGATCAAGGATGATTGAACAAAAATTATATGAAGCGTACAAGGAGCTAATTGATCAAGGGGGAGTGTTAGTTTCCACCTATTCATAGAAAGACACCTCTTGATAGATAGACATGACTTTTGACGAAAGGATCTGAACTTTTTGCAAAGAGGCCTTAACCCCAAAGAGATATGTCCTTTGAACACACCCTTTCATCATATATATATATATATATATATATATATATATATATATATATATATATATATAATCAAACTGTTCATTCAATCAATCAATGAATCATTCCCTTCCGCACTCTACTTTCTAGTTTTAACATTATCGACTCCACAGCTCTCTCTCGCGTCTTGTTCCCATCAAATCTGATTAAGACCTGCCAACTAGCAATTTTTCTGATTAGAGCTGACCCGGCCAGTACAAGTTTGACCGAACCAACTCGAATGGGGTAGTTGCAAATGAAGCAAATTAATTACAATTTAGCCCCCTTGGAATCTGGTAAGTAGCTTGCTTCAATAGAACATGTATCATGCGTAGCGTCTGTAGAGGAGCTCGTGTGGTTGGAGAAGACAGGGCACGAGAGGATAAGGGATGCGGGCGGTGTCCGATTTTTCTAATCGATATCGGACGTCCTGCTTGAAGCATTACCGTTCTAAAAAGGAAAGGAATAAATCTTCCGTTTATTCAGTAATGGTAGTCCCATGGAAATGTCCGGGTGTCCTCCACTTCTTTGCACCTTGATTTAGAAGCGAGCTCCCGAATCTATCTTCGTCAATTTCTTCTTCACAGGTATCCTCGCGAAATCTTCTTTTTTTCTATTTATCTTCTTGTATTCAGTTTGATTCTCGACGAAAGAGCTATGTTCTTCAATTCATCGATCTACAACGACGATGAATCTGTTCTGTTCCGTTATCAGAAACGATGGAGGCTCCGGTCAGTGTTTCGCTGGGTGTCGTCCAATCTCTCCCCGCCAAGCTCAAGCGGTTGCTGTCGCCGGAGGCCGACCACGGGCTGCACAAGAAGGACAAGGACAAGATTCGTCTCCTCAAGGACCACCTCCAAGAACTGATCGACAAGTACCTGATGGAGCCGTCGGAGGTGGAGGCCCCGGCATCGACGGCCAGGTGCTGGGTAAAGGAGGTGCGCGAGCTGTCGTACGACATCGACGACTTCCTCGACGAGCTCATCCACGGACACCACGCCGACCTGAAGAACCTCCGACGCCGGAGCCGGTGGGTCGCCGACAAGGTCTCGCAGTTCAGGGCGCGTTTGAAGGATGCGATTCAGCGGCACAAGATCTACAATCTTGACAGATGCAGGAAGCGACCAGGCAGCCTTGCTTCAGAAGAACGCCCTCTTCCACCGCAGCATGGGTTAGAAACTGCGTGCCTTGTTGGTACCGACAGCTCCATGGAGAAGCTCGGAGAGTGGTTGACTGGAGACGCAGAGAGGACGCTTAGGGTGGTCTCAATTGTTGGATTAGGAGGGGTTGGTAAGACAACTCTTGCCAAAGAATTATACCGCAGGATCGACAGCCAGTTTGAGTGCCGCGCTTTTGCGCGGACATCCCAGAAACCTGACATGAGGGACCTTCTTTCCAGCATTCTCTTGCAAGTTCGACCAGAGAGGCCGCCAGATGCTTCAGAGTCTTGTAATCTCATTGACACGATCAGGGCACACCTACAACATAAGAAGTAAGCTTTTATTGACTTACATCCTTCTATTTCATATTGGCGAATCTATACTTGCGGCACCTAGCTGGTGTTATACTGTTATGGACGGGCAACAGTTAGCATTCGGGATTGCAAGGGCAAGGTGTATAGCATCAGAGCAGAGCAGAGACTTCCAAACCATTATATATAAATCTTCAGTTGATTGGTGGAGCTCCTGTCTTTTTTTAAGAAAAAGGGTAAAAACATAATCAAGACTAGAACTATAAGTGGACTTTGAATGCAAGGAGATCAAATTCTAACATCGTTAGTTTCTAACTTTCAGTCACCTGATAATTTCTTAATCCCCCATTGACCTAAATGAAAGGTGACATCGTTTTTAGAAGAAGGGTTGCAGACTTGCAGCACCTTGAGCATCTGATGCTCTGTGTAGCATGGGTCGTCTTTTAGTTGTTGGTAGGCTTTATTTTTGCTCATTTCATAGCCTGCTGTTTGTACATGACCGGCCATTATGGCTATTTAACTTAAATCTCTTTATACAAAGGCAGGAGCTTGTACATGAACAGCAGAGCTCCTGCCATTATTTTTTAAAGAAAAATCTAACATACTTGCTAATTTTCAATCAACTGCAAATCTATTAATCTATCATTGGCCTAAATTTCAGACTACTTAGTTTCAAACAGCAGTACGACGTAATGTATTATTTTATGAAAAACTAGTGCACATTCTACATTGTACATAGAAAAATATACTTTAATCAGTTGATATTGATCAAGGGGGAATAAAAATGACTAAAAGGAACTATTCCAATTTCAATCACTTGAGTATGAAGTACTATGATTGGAAACTCCCTTAATACCAAAAGAACAGTATCTCAACTCTTGGTTTGCTACAGGAATGTGTGGCTGAAGTATTTGTTTTCTTGAAGTTGTGTTTATTTAGAAAATTGATTCTATCGAACCTGTTGTTCTTCTTCCATGAAAACACACATGCAGACCGCCAGCTACTCCCTGAACTTCTACATTCCTTTACTTCACCTCCTAATTTTGAAATGCTCCATTTAATCCCCTGACATTTCAATATCAAATCAGTGCACGTGGAAAGCCAATTCGAAGATGGCTAATCTTCCTAAAAGTAATATTTTTCTTGCAGGTATTTCATTATAATTGATGATTTATGGGCTACATCAACGTGGGATGTTGTGTGTCGTGCTTTGCCAGATGATAAATGCTGCAGTAGAGTGCTAATTACCACAGAAATCCATGTTGTAGCACAGACATGCTGTGGTCATAACTCCGAGTATATTCTTAAGATGGGACCTCTCAGAGACGATGAATCAAGAAAATTATTTTTCAGTAGATTCCCAGGTGATCAATCTGACAGCTGTGAGCAGTCTAAAGTTCTATTGGAGATTATAAGGAATTGTGGTGGTTTTCCTCTTGCAACTGTTACCATATCAAGTCTTTTAGCAAGGCAGCACAGTGGAATAGAGCAATGCAACTACATTAGGAGATCGTTAAGCACTAATTTGAGGACAAATCCAAGTATGGAAGGGATGAAACATGTACTTGACCTTTGCTACAACAATCTTCCTGATCGTTTGAAAGCTTGCATGTTATATTTTAGTACATATAAAGAGGAGCACGTAATCTGGAAAGATGATTTGGTAAATCAGTGGATAGCCGAAGGTTTTATCTGTGCAGAAGGAGGTAACAGCATGGAGGAAGTTGCAAGTACCTATCTTGATGAGCTTGTTATTGGGGGAATGGTCCAACCTGTAGATGTCAACCATAATGGTGTGGTGCTGTCTTGTACAGTGCACTACATGATACTCAATCTTGTTAGGTACAAGTCCATAGAAGAGAATTTCGTCACTGCAATTGATGGCTCTCAGAGCAAAATAAGACTTGCTGACAAGGTTCGTCGACTGTCTCTCCTCTTTGGCGATGCAGGTGATGCAGAACCACCAGCAAACTTAAGACTGTCACAGGTTCGATCACTGGTATTCTATGGATTCCCCAAGTGTTTTCCTTCTATAGTGGAGTTTCGACACCTTCGGGTCCTGATCCTACATCTTTGGGGCGATCAGGATAACATAAATTTCGACCTGACTGCACTATGCAAATTATTTGGTCTGAAACATTTGGAGATGGTATGTAATGTCACTCTAAGTCTCCAAACCGAGATGCAAGGCTTACGACATTTGGAGACACTGAAAATAGATTCAACAGTGAGCGAAGTACCAGAGGACATTGTTCATTTGCCGGGCCTCTTGCACCTCAGTCTTCCTGGTGACACAAACCTGCCGAATGGTATTGGGCGCTTGGCAACTCTCCGGACATTAGGATGCTTTGATCTAACAAGAAACTCAGCAGATAATGTTCTGAGCCTCGGCGAGCTGACTAATGTCTGGGATCTTCGTCTCACCTGTTCCGAATCACAACCAGACAATCTGAAGAAAAACATGGAACACGTGGTTTCAGCTCTCTCGAAACTCAGGAATCTCAAGAGACTAACTCTGTTATCTGCAGGCTCTTATAATGAAAATACTCTGGAGGCGAGTGTTCCAAGCAATGAAATCTCCTATGACTTGAGCAACTTATCCTCTCCTTCAACCCTTCTTGAGACGCTTGAGTTGATGCCGCGGATTTGCATCTTATCCGTCCTCCCCGAGTGGATAGGCAAACTCCGCCTACTTAGCATTCTCAAGATCGAAGTCATGGGGGTTTCAGGCGGAGATATTGAGATTCTGCAAGAGTTGCCCGCCCTTGCTGCTCTCTCACTCTATGTCCCGACCGCCCCTGCTGAAAGGATCATCTTTCACAGAGAGGGATTTCCAGTTCTCATGCAGTTCGTGTTCATCTGTTCAGCGCTTTGTGTAGCCTTTGAGGAGGGAGCAATGCCTAATGTCCGAAGGCTCAAGGTAGGCTTCAATGCTAATACCACAGGGAAATACAACATAGCAGATGCTGGCCTCGAGAATTTGACAATCGTTGAAGTGTTCTCTGCCAAAATTGGAGGCGCTGGTGCTGATGAGTTCTGCAGAAAAGTTGTAGAGTCTACATTGGAGGAAATCTTTCGTCAGAATATGAGACCTCCCACCATCGACATACAATTTGTGGGCTGGGCCTTTTATGGCGACAAAGAAAACAGTGCAGCATCAGCGACACAACGGATTGCAGTAGAGGAGTCATCTGAAGATATCGTCAGTCCGTTCCAAGACCCAGCCTTTTCTTGTGCCGATAAAGGAATCAGTACAGCGTCGACAACAAACGAGGTGGTTGAAGAGGGTTCAACTGAAAATATCGTCAGCCACCTCCGGCTGCTTGATCCGGCCTTTTCTTACGGCGATAAAGAAATCAGTACAACGTCGACAACAAAGCAGATTGCAAACGAGGGTTTTGTTGAAGATGTCATCACCCACCTTCAGGATTCAGCATTTTCTTATGGCGACAAAGAAATCAGTACAGCGTTGACAACACAGCAGACTGTAGAAGAGGGTTCAACTGAAGATTTCGTCAGTCAGTTCCAAGACCCAACCTTTTCTTGTGACGACAAAGGAAGCAGTACAATGTCGGCAGCACACCAGGTGGTCGAAGAGGGTTCAGCTGAAGATTTCGTCCCCCAACTCCGGGATCGGGCCTTTTCTTATGGCGACAAAGAAATCAGTAAATTGTCGGCAACACAACGGACTGGAGCAGAGGGTTCAACCAAAGGTATCGTCACTCTCCTCCCACATCACGCGGGCGATCAAGACGACTTCCGGCACAGGAGTCACAGGACAAGGTCGCTGTCACCTCCTCCCACGAAAGAACCAGACGCACGCCTCCACCTCCGCCCTCCGCCTCGTGGCCACAGCCCCATTGATCCGGCAGCTGACGCGGTCCTCCTCGAGCTCGGAGCCATGGAGAAGTACGTGCTGGTCAAGGACCTAGGCGCCGGCAACTTCGCCAAGGCTCGGCTCATCATGCGGCACAAGGAGACTAGGGAGCTAGTCTCCATTAAGTACATCCCCCGGGGCAACAAGGTCCGGCGCTGCCGTGATGGGCGGATCGGAGCGGATGATTCGCGTGAGATGCACGGTACGTTGTATCTGAGTCTGACACACGTTTGTTTCTTGCGTTTCCAGATCAACGAGGATGTGTTCCGCGAGATCGTGAACCACCGGTCCCTTCGTCACCCCAACATTATCCGGTTCAAGGAGGTGGTGCTGACGCCGACGCACCTGGCGGTCGTGACGGAGTACGCGGCCGGCGGCGAGCTGTTCGAGCGCGTCTGCGAGGCCGGGCGGTTCCACGAGGACGAGGCGCGCTACTTCTTCCAGCAGCTGGTGTGCGGGGTGAGCTACTGCCACGCCATGCAGATCTGCCACCGCGACCTCAAGCTGGAGAATATGCTGCTGGACGGCAGCCCGGCGCCGCGGCTCAAGATCTGCGACATCGGCTGCTCCAGGTCGTCCGTGCTGCACCCGCGCCACAAGGTAACGGCCGGCACGCCGGTCTACATCGCGCCGGAGGTGCTCTCCCGCCGCGAGTTCGACGGCAAGCGCGCCGACATCTGGTCCTGCGGCGTCACGCTCTACGCCATGCTCGTTGGCGCATACCCGTTTGAGGATCCCAAGGACCCTAAGAACTTCAGGAAGACCATCTCGGTCTGTACGTACTGTTAGCTGTTTTGCGACCCCTAGATACTTTGTGTTGTGCATACAATCGAGCTAAAGAAAAACAATCTTTGAGCTGCAGAGGATCATGTCGGTGCAGTACGAGATTCCAGAGTACGTGCGCGTCTCCCAGGACTGCCGCAACCTGCTCTCCCGCATCTTCGTCGCAAACCCCAACAAGGTATGTGTCTGCGTACGTGTCCGTCCACTGTTTCTGTGCATGTCCAAGCTGACAGATAACTATGTATGTACACAAACGGCAGAGGATTACCATGAGCGAGATCAAGAGCCACCCCTGGTTCCTCAAGAACCTGCCGTGGGAGCTCAAGAAGGAGGCGGAGGCCGCCTACTACACCAGACGCCGGGGAGGGGAAGACGGCAATGCCTCCACGTACCCGGCGCAGAGCGTGGAGGAGATCATGAGGATCGTGCAGGAGGCGCAGACGGTACCCAGGGCTGCCGTCTCCGGCTACGGCTTGGGCGCCTCGGACGACTGGCAATATGACGAGGAGAAAGAAGACGACTACTATTGACATGGCGGCGAGGGCCGCGAGGAGGATGCTGGACTTGGACTTAAATGAATTGGATTGAGCATTAGTATTTTTTTTATTGGGTTTAGATTAAATAATGATTTTTTATTTTAATTGGACTTCTCTTCTTGATTTGGAAATCAAAATAAATTTGGGCTTGCTACCGCCCGGACGTCTGATAAAATCTTTTAATCGGATGCTCCATTGTAACATTAAGAATACACGCTTGCAACAAAAAAAATCAATGTTTGCAATATCAAAAGACATGTACTGCGACGTAGATGTTAAAAGAGTAAAATTTCCACTGCAATATCAAAGCTCTGTTTCATGCAACATTCATTCAAATTCATGCAACATTGAAACAAGACTACTGCAACATCAAAATCATTCAGGTGCAATATAAAAAAAAAGCTGTCTCCACGAAATCAAACCAACAAGAAGAACATTCCTATGGCAATATGAATCTCGATCTCAATATCTCAAATCAACCATTGCAACGCTCATACTGCAACAAGGGGGTGAGGGGGAGCAGGGAACACATGCAGCGCTCGTTCGTGAGAGAGGGAGGGAGAAATTGGAATGGCTGCAGGTGCTAGCAACTTGATTGTTCGGTGGAGAAGAATCAGAGAGAGAAGCAGACGCTGCAGAGGAGGTGGGTCGCCGGCGCTGTAATGCTGGGGCGGGTCGCCGCGCGCTGGTCTGCAGGGGTAGGATGCCGGGCGCTGGATTACAGGGGGCGGGGCCAGACGCTGAGGAGCAGCGCGGTGTGGGGTGGACCGGATGTAGGGAAGCAGCGCGGTGTGGGGAGGAGAGGCGCGTGAGGGACGCTGTGTACGACGCATCTGACGCCTACCTCTGCCAATCAATCACCCACTAACATCTAATGAATCTCGGCCATCCAGACCTCCCATCAGACGGCCCAAATAAACGCTAGCATCCCAACACGCCCTCCCAAAGTCGCCACATGGAAGCGCGCGCGCGCCACCACCACCTGCGCCAGCTCCGCGCCGCCCTCCTCCGCCGTGGCCACCCTGTCCCGCCGCCGCCGCCGGACCACCCGGACCCCGACCGCGCCCACCTCGCCGCCATCCGCGCCGCCGCCGCATCCGCCCCGCGCCTCGCGCTCGCGGCCTGCGCGTGCCTCCGCCGCGCCGGCCTGCCCGCGCCGGGGCCCCGCGCGCTCCCCGCCCTGCTCCGCTCCGCGGCTCGCTGCGATGGTGCCGGCGCGTACGTGGGGGGCGCGCACGCGGCTGCTGTCAGGGTCGGGGCGCTGGGCGAAGGGTTCGTCGGGACCGCGCTAGTCGGGGCGTACGCGGCGTGCGGGCGCGTGGGGGACGCGCGGAGGGTGTTTGACGGAATGCTCGTTCGGGACATCGTCGCCTGGGGCGTCATGCTTGATAGGTATCGTGCTTAGATCCGCCATGTTTGTTTGTGCGGTTGTTTGAAACCAAAAGTGGACTATTTGGTCGTTCCGCCTGATGCACTTGTGGCACAGTTTAGCATCGTCTATGTTCTGCATGAAAAAAATGTTACACGGGTGAAAAATGGAATAACTTGTGGTTGTGTGCGACGAGTTTTATATTTTTTTCCACTGCTTTCCAAGAGTTTAGCATTCGAGGAAGGATCAACTAGCGTATTCTAAGGTTTGGAACACATTGGATCAGATCAGCCACAAGTTGGAAAATGTAGCCAGGAGCTGACTTTGCAGTAACATAGTGCCTCAAATCATTGTGAAAGCTGCATTAGTTGTGAAATTTTTCTATGTTTTTTAACATAACTCCATAACTTGCAAGGTGATGCAATTGAATGACCTTCTAAGAAAGCAGAATACACTTTGTGCATTATCCATATAAGTCATATGGTTCAGGAATGGTTGTGATCCAATATTTAGTTTATTAAAAGATCTCTGTTTACCGTACATGTACTCTAGGTACTTTCAGAGAGCATAATTCCTTGTAATGCAACCATCTTTTACATAGTGCACAAAAATAAATTAAGTAATCATCCATTTTGGTTTGTTGATTTGCTGTTACTATGTAGTCTCCATTTTGGTGCTACTTGGCAATTGCACGTTTTACTGCAAACTGTTATGGACCTTTCTAATATCATTTGACAGTTATTGCCAGACTCAGAACTACAAAGCAGCTTTGCTTCTGTTTGCTGAGATGAAGAGGTCTGGAGTTGTTCCTGACCAATTGATCCTTGCTACTGTTCTATCAGCTTGTGGGCATATAAGACATTTCAGAACTGGGAAAGTCATCCACTCATACATGTTGGTGTCAGACGTTCTTATAAATGCTCACCTCAGTAGTGCTCTCATAAACTTGTATGCTAGCTGTGCCAAAATGGATATGGCCAAAAAGCTATACAATGGGATGCCGAGGAAGGACTTAGTATCATCAACTGCCATGCTTTTTGGATATGCCAAGAACAGAAACGTTGAGGTTGCTCGCTCTATATTCGATGGAATGGCAGAGAAGGACGTGGTGTCTTGGAGTGCCATGATATCAGTATATGCTGAAAGTAACCAACCTAACAAAGCATTGAGTTTATTCAGTGATATGCAAGAGCATGGTATCATGCCTGATGAAGTTACTGTGTTAAGTGCCATATCTGCATGTGCCAATTTAGGTTCCCTTGATAAAGCAATATGGATCCACTCCTTCACCGAGAATAACGGATTGACTAAGACATTGCGTGTTTGCAATGCTCTTATTGATATGTTCGCCAAATGTGGGGGTATAACTCTTGCCTTGAATATCTTCAATGAAATACCTCATAAGAATGTTATCACCTGGACAAGTATGATTGCTGCTTTTGCTATGCATGGCGATGGAAAATCCGCCTTAGTTCTGTTTGAGAAGATGAAAAAGGAAGGTGTTGAACCCAACAAAGTGACCTTTCTTAATTTACTTTATGCTTGCTGTCATGCTGGTCTAGTTCATGAAGGTCGTTTGATGTTTAGATGTATGGTTCAAGAATACAGGATCGAACCCAATAGTGAGCACTATGGTTGTATGGTGGATCTTCTGGGAAGAGCTAAACTTTTGCAAGAAGCAGTTGATCTCATAGATTCAATGCACTTAGGGCCCAATGTGGCTATCTGGGGCTCTCTGTTAGCAGCATGCTGGATGCATGGCGATCTCAAGCTTGGCGCATTTGCTGCAAAGAAAGTTTTGGAGTTGGATCCCAATCATGATGGAGCATCTGTGCTTTTATCAAAGATATATGCAAAATCTGGCAGTTGGAATGATGCTGAGGAGGTGAGGGTGGTAATGAAACTCCATGGGGTCTCAAAAGAAACAGGCTCCAGTTGGATGGTGCTGAATGATCCTAATCACGAGTTTGCAGCTGGAGGTGGGAAACATCCAGAAAGTGATAAGATCCTTCTGAAGCTCGATGGGAAAGTAAGTTGATTTGTGAGGTGAGGATATTAGAGAAAATGTTCTGCTACACAGCGAGAGCCTTGTAATTTCTTTCAGCCTGGTAATTTCAGGTATGGATATTGCATCTTGGCAATGAGTAGCACGATTTTGCAACAGGAAGTCGTTTGTAATTTGAAATTTTGATTGTGATTTGTTGCAGGCGGGAAGCTGCCGATGACATGGTACCCCGTACCCCCAGGACTACCTGCAGAAGGCGCCGATGAAGAACATGGCGATGCGTGCCGACCCGGCGAGCGGGTACCCCGGCCGGACCTACCGCTTCTACAGCATGGGCCCGACGATCCTCCCGTTCGGACACGGGCTCAGCTACACCCAGTTTCACGCACTCGCCGGCGCACGCGCCGGCGCAACTCACGGGCGGCCGCCGCCGCGACGTCTTCTCAACGGGACGCGCTCTGGCAGCAGCAGCAACAGTGCCCACGCGCTGCGAGGGCCTGACCATCCCGGTGCACGTCGACGTGAGGAACGTCGGCAACCGCGACGGCGCGCACACGGTGCTCGTGTACCACGCCGCCCTGCGTTCCGTCGCTGGCACGGTGGCGTGGCACGCGTGGAGATGGCCATCGACGTGTGCGAGGGGCTCAGCGTCGTGGACCGTGACGCGGTCCGCGACGGTGTGCACAGCCTGATGATCGGCGAGCTGACGCACTCGGTCACGCTCGGCGTCGGGCAGCTCGGGGTATGGAACAAGCAGCACTGGAACCTAGGAGGGTTCAGAGGATCGTCTGAATAATTTGTCGTTTTGGGAGGGGGTTTTGCATTGGATTGCGATTACCAGTTGCCACGGTGCTTCCGTCTCTGCAAAGGTGGAGACGGAGATCTGAAAAGTTAGAAAGGGCACCGGATTACTGAAAATTGTTGAAATGATTGCAAACGATTAAACTGGAAGGAACACAGAAAAATGCCGTTTCTTCCTCACAATCAATGTTTCCTGCAATGAACCGGATTCCCGAATCGAGGAATCCGACTCCCTGTATCGTCGTGATAGTCTCTGAATCAAGCGCTATCACATACAGAACTCATTTCAGGCATAATATCACAGTCATACTCATTGAGAGGTCAAACACGGGTTTAATTATTACATAAATCTAAAGGATCTATAGTACGGAAATTATTACAAGCCTCTCGGCTAGATCGAACAAGCAGAAGGCGCAAAACGGTAGTTAGGTCTTCGGCTGTCCTTCATCTTCGGGAACCTCCTCCACAGGCGACTTGAGCGTAGCTCGGGCCTCAGTCGTACCATCCGTCGTCGTTGGGGTCGAACTCCGGATCGGATCTTGCATCGTACCAGGTTATCCCCAAGGAATGGGATAGGTTCACGTCACCATCTGTATGCAAGCTTTTTGTGGTCTATACTACGGATATAACAGAGTTCAAGAGGTAAAGCTGGGGATTTCCCTATGCATGCAATATAATATATATAAGAATACACATCTCCTTACATTCCCGACTCGGGCTCTTCCGGCGTTCCGGACTCCCGGTCACACACACCTTCCAAAACCACCAAGTCGATGCGAGGACTCTCTCTCCTCGCATCTCAACTGCCCCCTGGCAGGACAATATTCTAGAGGGAGGTAGAATTCATGAGTAACACTAACTAATAAGAGCAACAGAGGAGTAGGGATGTCCATAACCGAGGACGCGGCTATACGTATAGTTTTCACCCTGCAGGGGTTGTACACCTGGACCCACTCGAATCGACACTAGCCGGGGATCAGCCGACTAGTATACGAAACACCGGTCTACTGAAACGGAATTAGGAGCCACGGCACCATCCGGCTTTCCCGGGTCTTGGGCGCATCCCCCCACGAGAGGTCGCCCCGGGACTGTGAAGCCTCCCATGCATCTCGGGGAACGTGAGGTCAGCACCTCCTTCCCCTGCACCGATACTCGATCCTTCTACCGGCTTGGTACCGCGCTTGCTAAATCCGAACCGGGCCCACCCTCATAATGGGTAAGTGGTGTGCACGCTTAACAAATTCCTACAAGTCATGGTTACTCTCACCCAGTCCTTATCTGCCGGAGCGGGCATCATCGTCAAAAGCGTATCCACCACGGTGGTCCGCAACTGCACCCTTAACGGGTGCCCCAAACACCTCAATCACGTAACCAAGACTGTACCCGCCATAGGTACTCCGTAGTGTGTGCCAAGCGTTGAGAACAAAGAAATTCTTGGAGCTATAATTTTCCTCTAGCATTAATAGAATTCATTGGTGTTAAGAAAAACCTCTTGGGGGAAGGTTGGCTAGAGATTTCTTGGAAAAATACACACACCCCAAGCCCTCGATCCACGATCGAGTTAGGTTGCCCACTCCCGGCTAAGCCCTAATCACCAACTCCTAAAGAGAACCACTTCACACACGCCAAGACTATCCATCCATATCCCACACATACACATTCAAGGATTTACAAAGCATTTCATATAATAAACAAGTAAGATAGGTTGGCAAGGAGTATGGTACATAAAAGGGCCATGCAGGTTTATCTCGGTATAAATACATATAGCGATAGCATATCTACAAGCAAATGCCTAAATAGGAGTTCAATTCATAGATGGGCGTGAACCTGGCGTCTCTTCGAAGTCCTCCTGGGCCTCCGGGTAGTCCTGGTCGTCGGTCAACTCCTCGTGGTCGGGTCCTATTCGCAAATACGAGTAAGAGTAGGGACCAAAGTGCAAAAGTGCACAAAACGCTACAAATAAGATCCAAATCATCACAATGCCTACTCTAACAGGTGGTTCATGATTTTAGAAGAATTATGAAACTGGTTTCATAATTTTCGGAGGTCCGGATAATTTATTATGAATTTTCTAAGGAAAAACCTATTTCTGAAATTAATAAAAGAGTTTCAGAAAAGAAAACCATTAAACAGAGACACGTGGCAGCACCAGGCGTGCCACGTGGCATGCTGACGTCAGCATGACGGCATCAGGGGGGTCCGGGATGCTGACGTCAGCAGTGGGCCCTGCTGACGTCAGCGTTGACCGGTCAACGTTGACCGGTCAACGGTCAACGGTCAAGGGTCAAGGGTCCACGGTCAACGGGCCCCACTGGTCAGCCTCGCCCTGAGGCTGACAGGTGGGTCCCTCGGGTCAGGCTGCAAAAAGAAAACGGGTCACGGTTTGATTCTGGGCTGAAAGCGGTGATGGGCCGGCTCAAGGCCCATCGGCTCGGTTTAGGCTCGCAGGGGCAGCTCGGCCTGCGGCTCGGGCGGCGGGCTGGCTAGGCGTGCGGTCCGGCTCGGCTTGGATCCATCGCAGGCCGGCTTCTTCTCCTCCGTGGGCTGGGCCTCCTCCTCCTCGCGGGCTGGCGGCGTCTGCTCTTCCCCTTCACGCTGACAGGGCGGCCCCACGTGGCGGTCTCGGCGGGATCTGGCGCGGCGGCTGGATCCGGTGCGGCAGAAGGGGGTGTGTGTGTGCGTGTGGGCGCCGCGGCGCGTGTGCGAGTGAGAGCACCCGGAGGGTGCTCGGGAAAAGGCCTCAACGACTTGGCCGCGATGCGAACGCGACGTCGCGGCCGCGTCGCGGGGGTGAACGCGCACGGCGAGGCCGTGGCGCGGGCATGGCGGGGCTAGGCGTGATCGGGCCTTGCAGCACAGGCGCGCACGCACGCGCGCGGGTCCTAGCATCCCAGGGCTGCGGCGTGGCCGTGCCGTGCGCAGGGCACCGGCATCCCGGGCCCGCGGCACGACGCGGCGGCGGTAGGGCGACGGCGGTAGCGGGGGTGCAGAGGCGGCGCGTCGAGCTCCTGCACAAAAAGGACGGCACGGCGGCCGGAAGGGTTGGGAGGTCCTACGGGTTACTACCGAGGGTTCATCGGCGGCTCATGGCTCACGCCGGCAGCAGGGGAAAGGAAAGGGATGGTGGCAGTGTGGCTCACCGGCGGGCTGGAGAAGAGGGTGCTCGGGGCTGCGGAGAGGCGAGGCCGGTGGGTCGAGGCCGTGCAGGAAGGGCTGCGGCGTTGGTGTCGTCGATCGGGCGCAGGCGCGGTGAAGCTCCGGTGGTGGCGTCGGTGGTGTCGTCCTCGCTCGGCTCCGGGTGGCGTCGGTGGCGTCCTCCTCAGGCTCTTCTCCTCCTTCTCTTCCTCTCCTCTCACTTCTCCTCGTGCGGCGGCGGCGGGAAGGTGTAGAGACACGGGTGGCTAGGGTTTCTGGGGTGGCGGCCGAGGGGTCCTTATACGCGGCGCCGGGGCTCGAGTGCGGCTGCGGCCGAGGCCTTTTTGGCGTCCGCGCCGGGACGCATGGCGGCATCGCGGCACGGAGAGGCGCGACTAGGGTTAGGGTTCGCGGCGCGGGCGGTCGGGGTGCGGGGGAACGGGCGCGCGCGGCGGTTGCGTTGCGCTGTCGCGGAGCGGGGACAAGCGCGCGCGGTTGGCAGGTGACGCGAGGGAGCGGGGCCACGGCGAGGGAAGAAAAGAGGAAAAGGAGAGGCGGGCGGTTGGGGCTTCTGTCGCGGAGCGGACGACTCGGTGGAGGCGAGCGGGCGGGAGCCGGGCTGTCGCGGAGCGAGAGGAAGAAGGGAAAGCTGACGGGTGGGTCCCGCCCGTCAGCTGCCCCGGGTGGAAAGGAGGCGGAGCGTCGCGACGGGTCGCGAAGCTGGGCTGGGCCGGCTTGTGCGGGCTGGCGCGCATGCGGGGGAGGAAGGGAAAAAGGGAAAGAGCGGTTGGGCTCAGGTAGCGTGGGCCGGTGGGCTGGTGGCCCACTAGGGGTGTTAGAGGTTATAGATTGGATTTGAATTTGATTGGAATATTCAAATTCAAATCCCACACATTTGAAATAGCAAAATGGAAAATTCCCAGCAAGTAAAATCCATCAACCAATTCAAATCAAGTTAATCCGTAAAAAGTTTTTGAAATTCACAAATTTTGCTATTTAAGCATCCTAGGGTAAAACATGGAATGTTACAGACTCCCCCCTCACAAGAATCTCGTCCCCGAGATTAAAGGTTTACCTGGTCCTCGAAAAGGTGTGGGTACTTCTCCTTTAGATCGGACTCCTTCTCCCAAGTGGCTTCCCGTTCTGTGTGATTACTCCAAAGAACCTTGCAATAGGGAATGGAGGTCCTCCTAATCTCCTTATCTGCCCGGGCCAGAATCTTCACGGGATACTCTACATACTCAAGCGTTTCTTGCAAGTCCACTGCCTCTGGGGGTATTGTTTCATCCGGCACTCGCAAGCATTTGCGTAGCTGAGATACGTGGAAAACCGGATGTACCCCAGCAAGTCCTTCTGGTAGCTTCAGTTTGTACGCCAATCCTCCGATCCTTTGGATGATCGGATACGGTCCAACGAACCTCGGAGCTAGCTTCCCGTTGACATGGAACCTCTTGGTGCCTCAGAGTGGTGACACTTTCAGATATACGTGGTCTCCGACTTCGAACGAGAGGTCCCTCCTTCTCTTGTCGGCGTAGCTCTTCTGTCTGCTCTGCGCTATCTTCAGGTTTTCCCTGATCTTGGCGACATTCTCCTCAGCCTCTATGATAGAGTCTGGACCAAAATACGATCTCTCCCCAGTTTCTGACCACATCAGCGGTGTTCTGCATTTCCTGCCATAAAGTGCCTCGAAGGGTGACATCCGTAAACTGGCCTGATGGCTGTTGTTGTACGTGAACTCAGCATAGGACAAACTCTTCTCCCAATCACTCCCGTAGGCTAGCACACATGCTCTAAGTAAGTCTTCGAGTATCTGGTTCACTCTCTCGGTCTGCCCATCGGTTTGGGGGTGGAAGGCGGTGCTGTAATCTAGCTGAGTCCCTAGGGACTTGTGCAAGCTCTGCCAGAATTTCACGGTGAATTGAGGGCCTCGATCTGATACTATGCTTCGTGTGCCCCGTGGAGCTTTAGAATGTTCTCTATGTACAGTTCGGATAGTCGGCTCACGGTGTACGTGGTCTTGACGGGGATGAAGTGTGCCACCTTAGGCAGGCGATCAACGATTACCCAAATGGAGTCATTGCCCTTCTGAGTCCGGGGTAACCCTGTTATGAAATCCATGCAAACGTCATCCCACTTCCATACGGGAATATCAAGTGGCTTCAGCAGACCGGCAGGGCACTGGTGGGCGCTGGTGTTCTGCCTTGATCCTTCTACAAATGTCACACTTAGCCATGAACTCGGCTATGTCCGTTCTCATGTCGTTCCACCAGAAACGGTCCTTCAGGTCTTGGTACATCTTGGTGCACCCTGGGTGTATGGTGTACTTGGAGTTATGCGCTTCATCCAGAATCTTGGCACGGATTCCTTGATCCTGGGGTACACATATGCGATCCTTCAGCCATATGGTCCCTTGGTCGTCGACCCTGTAGTCGGTCGCTTTTCCGTTTCGCATTGCTCGCTTGAGCTTCTGAAGTTCTGGGCATCGTCGCTGTGCTTGCCTGATTCGATCCTCCAGATCGTACTTGACTGTCATTGTGTTCAGGTGCCCTTGCTCTACTATTTCCAACTTTAGTCTCTCGAGTTCATCGCACAGTGCAGGCTGCTCGTCACGAACCATCAGATTGCTGCAATAGTGCTTCCTGCTTAAGGCGTCTGCTACGACGTTAGCCTTGCCGGGGTGGTACTGAATATTCAGATCGTAGTCCTTGATTAGCTCTAACCACCTCCTCTGCCTCATATTCAGCTCTGCCTGAGTGAAGAAATACTTAGACTCTTGTGATCGGTATAGATATCGCACTTGTTGCCAATTAGGTAGTGCCTCCAAATTTTCAAGGCGTGCACTACCGCTGCGAGTTCAAGGTCGTGGGTAGGGTAGTTTTCCTCGTGTTTCCTCAACTGTCGGGAGGCATACACAACTTTGCCATCTTGCATCAGCACACAACCCAGGCCTTGACAAGAAGCATCACAATAGACTACGAAGTCCTTCCGGATGTCCGGAAGAGTAAGGACTGGAGTAGTAGTGAGTCGGGACTTGAGCTCTTGAAAGCTGGCTTCGCACTTGGATGACCATACGAACGGTACGTTGTTCTTGAGTAGCTCGGTCATAGGTTTGGCAATCTTGGAAAAGTTCTCAATAAACCGCCGGTAGTAGCCTGCCAAACCCAGGAAACTTCGGATATCGGTAACGCTCTTCGGCTGCTGCCACTCGGACACTGCTTCGATCTTCTCGGGGTCTACAGCAACCCCATCTGCAGTCAACACGTGGCCTAGGAAGGCAACCTTCTCTAGCCAAAACTCGCATTTACTGAACTTAGCATATAGCTGGTTCTGCCTCAACCTCTCGAGTACTATCCTCAGGTGCTCAGCGTGTTCTTCGGCTGTCTCGGAGTAGATCAAGATGTCGTCGATGAAGACTACGACGAACTTGTCCCGTTCCTCCATGAATACCTTGTTCATCATGTTCATAAAGTAGGTGGGTGCATTGGTCAGTCCGAAAGATACTACGGTGAACTCGTACTGGCCATATCTGGTCATGAATGCTGTCTTCGGGATGTCACACTCCCGGATCTTCATCTGATGGTATCCGGATCTCAGATCAATCTTGCTGAAGAATTTGGCCTTCCTCAACTGGTCAAGCAGATCATCGATTCTGGGCAACGGATACTTGTATTGATGGTCACGGCGTTCAGCGATCGGTAGTCGATACATAACCTCATGGTTCCATCCTTCTTCCTTACGAACAACACGGGTGATCCCCATGGTGATGCACTAGGCCTGATGTACTATTTATCTAGCAGGTCCTTCAGCTGATTCTTCAACTCGGTGAGTTCTTCTGCGGACATGCGGTAGGGTCGCTTCGCGATCGGTGCCGTCCCTGGCACAAGGTCAATCATGAACTCGACATCCCTGTCCGGTGGTAGACCTGGTAGCTCCTCGGGAAACACATCGGAATACCCGCAAACCACTGGCACGTCTTCGAGTGTCCTTTTCTCCAAGTTGTTCAAATTGTACACCTGAGGCACATCTCGGGACTTCAACGGTTCCACTTCGATCTTCTTCCCACTAGGGTGTTCCAGTGTCACCAATTTGGGCGAGCAAGATATGACACCCTTGTGCGCAGTCAACCAGTCCATCCCCAAAATAACATCTATCCCCTCTGATGGCAGTACTGTCAAATCAGCTGTGAATGGTAGTCCCTGAATCATGATTTTCACTCCCTTACATGCTAGTGTGCACCTATGATCCCCCAGTGGGGAGCTAGTGATGATAGGATGGCTTCTTGGGGTCATCGGAAGGGATTTTTGTGCAACACACTTCGAAGAGATGTAGGAGCAAGTGGCTCCAGAGTCAAATAACACCAAGGCCTTAGAGCCGTTGATAAGGTACTCACCTGTCACGACGTCGGGGGCATCCCGGGCCTCCTCCTCAGTCAGGTGGGTGAGGCGGCCACGGTCTGCGGAGCGTGGAGCTTGAGCGGGCCTGCCGGCGAGCCAGGCGCGCGAGCTGGGGTCGAGGTCTTCTTCTCGGGGCACTCATAGGACTTGTGGCCCGGTTTGTTGCAAGTGAAGCAAACAAACGGCGTCGAGCCACTGTTGGTCCTCTGTGCCGGCTGGTGGTGGTGGTAGCTGCCTCCTCCCTGGTTCTGTCCTCCGTGGGTCCTGTTGCCGGAGTAGTGGTTGCCTCCCCCACCGTAGTTCCTGCTCGGCTGACTGGAGCCGGAACGGAAACCGCTCCTCGGTGGCAGGGGTGGCGCGTTCCTTGCCTTCTGGAAGGGCCGGTCTCGTACCTGGTGGTCGGTCTGGCGCTTCTTGTTGCGCTGACGGTCTTCCCATCCCAGTCTCTCCCTCTCCATAGCAATGGCACGGTTGACCAAGCTGCGGAGCGATGGGTACTCGCATCCCGTCACGATCTGACGGATGCCGTGGTGAAGTCCTCGGAGAAACCAGAACTGCTTCTTCTCCTCGGTGTTGGTGTCGTCTGCAGCGTACCTCATCATCTTGGTGAAGTGGCGCTCGTACTCCTCCACCTTCATCGTACCCTGAGTCATGGTACGGAACTCCTAGGCCTTCTGAATCATCACTTGCCGGGGCACGTGCTGCTCATGGAACGCCCTGGCAAACTCCTCCCACGAGATGTGTGCTGAGTCATGGTGGGAGTCACAGTAGCTGTCCCACCACGACTTGGCGGTACCCTCAAGCTGGTGGACTGCGAGTGCGATGCACTCCTCGTCGGTGCAGTTGGTGAGGTCCAGTTTGGTCTCGATCACCCTCAGCCAGTCATCGGCCTCCAAGGGGTCCTCGGCGTAGCTGAAAGTCGGGGCCTTCAGGCGGATGAACCTCTCGATCTTGCGCTGGAGGTCCTCTTCAGGCGGGCCATGACGGTTGGCCCCGTGGTTCCTCTGATCAACTGACTCGGCCAGACGCTGGAGTAGCTGGGTCTGCCTGTCCATGATCTCCGCGAGTGTCGGCGGTGGTGGCGGTGGCTGCTGTGCTGGCTCAGCGTCGATTTCCTCATCGACCTCCTCCTCATCGGCTTTGTCTCCACGGCGTGCCTCCCCAAAGGCGCGGGGTGCGGCACCCGCGGCAGGTCCTCTGCCTCTTCCACGCCCTGCTGCCGGGGCACGTGCTGGGGCAGCACGTCCGCGCCCACGGCCAAACGGGCGGCCTCGTCCGCGTGCCTCGGCTGCGGCTTCCTCCTGGGCGGCTTGCTCGAAACGGGCCATCAAGCGATCGAATCTCCGGTGTGACACTTAGGTAAATACCATGGCCACACCCTAGAGTTTTGGTATGCTTTTATGTCCAAAGTATGGCAAAGGTGTGCTTAATATGTGCAATGTTAAGGAAAAAGTGTTAGTTATGTAAATAAATTTAACTAGAGGCCCTTTTATGCAAAATGGGTGGATATGGAGGGAAAAGTTTAAAAGCATGAGGGTTGTTTTGCAAAAGGTGGTAACTTGTGGTTAAATTGCAAAAATATGAGAAATTACCCTTGGGTATATGTGTAAAAGTAGTTTTATCTATAGGATTTACATAAAGTTTGAAAATATTACTAAATTTGTAGTATCTTCAAAAATGTTGCTTAAATGCAAATGAACCTTAAAGAGAAGTTGTAGAGTTTGAAAAACTATGCACTTTTGCTTTTTGGACCATCTCCATTTGAGCACTGGTTCAAAAGTTACAGGCTCTTTACAGTGAAGTCCCTGTATTTCTTTGATTTTGCAAAACAGTCCCTGGTTCCATTCTTCCCCCTTCTTCCTCCCTGCGCCTCTGTTCTTCTGCTCTGCCCTCCTGGCGCCTCTGCCGCCGGCGCAGAGCATTGCTCCCGGCCGCCGCCGGCCACCTCCTGCTCCTCCCTCATCCACGCGTCGTCTCACTGCCCTTCCACCGCTCTAGCCCCCTCCTGCTAGCGCCTTGCCTGCGCGCCACGCCGCCAGCGGCATTGCAGCGTCGCCGCCGGTGCCTCTGCCGCCGCCGCAATCGACCGGTTCCTCCCCCGTAGCCGCTCAAACTGAGGCTCCGCTCGCCCGTGCTCCCTCCTCTCTTCTCAACCGCCTATAAAAGGCCGTCCGGACCTGCTCGCGCGGGCCCAGTAGCTCGCCGCCCTTCCATGAACGCCGGCGAACCTCGGTTCACCGTGGGACTCTCCCCTTCGCCCTCTCCCTCCCCAAACCGGTAGCACCATCGGCTTCCCCATCCCCCACTGCATCTCCCCAGCCCGGTCCTTCCTTCCCCCGGACGCCGGAGCACCGCCGCCGCCGCTCACCTCCGGCCGCCGGCTCGGTCCCCCGTGGGCAGCCCTCCTCCGGCCACCTCAAGCCCCTCCAAGACCACCGGTGGGTAGGCTAAGGTCCTCTCGTGCTCTCCCTCCCCTTGCCCCTCACCGCCGGCGAGCCCTGTGGCCGGAATTTGGCCGGACCCGAGCCCCCACCGCCGGCCATGGCCTTGGACTCAATTGCGTGAGCTGTTTTCTTCCTAGGGGGTTCCCTGTAAAAGCTGAGGACTAGTTTGTAATAGGAAGGGTTGTTATTTCATGTGAGTGTATTCTCTGTCTTGCAAAATTCATAGCAATTCACAGAAAAATCCAAAAATGACAAAATTAGTTTTGTTAGAAACTAGATTTCAAACCCTATAACTTTTGCTAATGAAGTTTAGTTTGAAACAAAATACTTTTACCTCTATTTTAAACCTAAGGTTAAGGAGTGGTTTGTGTTTAACTCTTATATTTCTTGCTTGTTGCTTTTGAATTTTTGGCATGTGTGTTCTTTAAGCTATATGTAACCCTGTATTAGGATTTCAAACTCAAATTTGTTTTAAACTTAACTTCTTTTAATTTAGGCATTTTGAATTTGAAATATTATTTAAACCTGTTGTATAACCCTTTCTAATTAAGATCTATTGTCATTCTCTAATATATTCATGATTAGTGTATAATTAAATTTTCAAAACCTTATGATCTTTTACTTAAAGTTTTGAAATTAAGTTTGGGTTTAAATCCAAATTCAAATTTAAATATTTCAGTTCTTGTTTGCAACAAATTCAGCAATACCTTTATGATTCCTTTATAAAAAGTATTTCAAACCTAAACTCTCTTTATTTTATGAACTCTTGTGTGTTAATTTGATGAATTACAACTTTTGTAATATAAGGTCCTAAAGTTAAATCTTATCTTACTTAATTTATTGCATCTCATATAGAATCAACGACGCTCGACGACGGAGACTACGAGTTGGTCTTAGGACAAGACCAAAGCTTTTCAGAAGACCCAGCGCAAGTCGTCGAGGGACTAACTGAAGCCCCGAACCCAAGTTCGGAAGCCTCTGACACTCCTGTCCCCAATCCCACTCAAGAAGGCAAGCCCCGGACATATCCCACTACTTTATTTACACTGCAATCTATGTCTATATATCTATACTTATGCATTAAGTCTAGGAGTTGAGATGAAACCCGAGTTGCATGATCTCTTAGGAATCCAATGTATTGAACCCGAGTCCCTATCGCTTAGATGCTCTGCTAAATAGGACCGGTAAAAGTCAGGTGATTTCCTATCACTCGCGCGATATAGGAGTTGCTTGTTTACAATTCTGCAATCACTATAAGGATGATGGACAGGGTCATGGGTTGTATCATGACCTGAAGGTTTACCCTGTCTGTTTTGTTAAAAGTGGATAAGGTCGCAGCGTGTGGTAGTGGTGGCTAAGCTTTTGAAAGTACTAGCCATATACCGCGAAATTTGGTAAGCGGTAAGCCTAGTACCCGAATGGCCCGGCAAATGGACTTGTCTCCACCACTCGACTTTTATTTTATGTTTATACGCACCGACGTGTGGGAGTACGTTCTGCATGGCAGACAGGAATATGGGTTTTGTAGTCGCGCTACAGACGTATGTCCTGCACGAGTGATGTGCGTACGGTCCTGCAGTCGCTTGTGGTGGCCCCGATCCATAACCCGGAATATGAGGGAAACGGTTGCTTCGGAACGCCCTGTTGGTATTCCAAGCGTGTGTGTTAGGTTTACCTTGCAAGGTTAAATTCGATTCGGATCGTCCGCCTCTCACGAGGATTGAGACTGCTTATCCCTTTTACCACAGAGAGTAAAAAGTGAATTGTTGAAAAAGTAATCTTGATGAATGATAATATCTACATTGCTTGTTTAGTGCAGGTGCTTACCTAGATAACTAATCAAACTAGAATCTGGAAGCTAAAACCTGCAAATAGAACAAACTCTTAGATGCTTTTCAGCTAAAAATAACCCAGTGCCTTATAATGCCATCATGAGTCTAGTTATGGGTTAAAGTATACCCAAACTCGGGTAAGCCTTGCTGAGTATTAGAATACTCAGCCTTGCTAAAATCTGTTTCAGGTATGACCTTCGAGAACCCCACGGACAACCTTGTGTGGCCAACGTCCGTTCCTTATGGCTGGTCCGTGGAGTGGGACCCGTCCCCGGCCGGCAGTGACCCTCCGGAGTGATACCAGGCCCTGGGCTAAGTTTGGTGTCCGTCTTCGCGACGTGTGTAGTCGCGTAAACTTTTCCTTCCGCTGTGAGTTTGGACAAGCTGTTATGCTTGTCAGTTTGAACACGGTTGGTATAAATTTACTTATGTTTGAACCCGGTTTGTAATAATGTATGAATTTCTATAAATTAAAAGTTGAAGAGCTATTCTGTGATGTGAACTCGCCTTCGTGCGAGGTAAACCTGCTTCGATCCTATTGAACCGTGGTTGTATCGGGCGGAGACCCGACAGACCAAGGGATTGTTCCGTTTGAAGTGCGTTGAGCTGATTGTAGTTGTACGGTGATCATTAGCGCACTTGAGCCGGAATAATTCAGGCAGTTCTGCCACATCCGGATCGACATTTCCTGTATAGGGTGAAGGGGAAAAAAATTCTCTCCTGTAAACGTCGGCACTCACCACCCAAAGTAAAAGAATACACACATGGGCAAACATGCCAATTATCCGAAAAAGATGCAAGAATAAAAGCAATAATATTTTAAAAATGCAAGCAATTATCGAACAAAATAATGCGAGAATAAAGAGTCGTAACATCCATCCATTTAGACATCATTCAGGCAGTACAAGGAATCACCGGTGTTATCTCGAGGTCAACACAAAAGCCTTCAAGATAACACCCCCAACTCACACTCTAAGAATACATCGTGAATGCTTACAAAAAGAGTGGCGACTCCTATCGTGTCTACCTGGACTCGTGACATCATAGGACGCTAGCCGGAAACATGTCCTCGGCTCAGAACAAGACTCATGAGAACTCTCGCCGGAATGGACCATCGGCGGCTACTTACCCTACATCTACCCCTACCTAGGACACTGACTCACTACCTAGTAGAAGGTGACGCGTGGCTTCTTGTAGGACAGCACGCGCTTGTACTCCTCCGGGTAGTCCTCCGGGAAGATGGCGTCGATGGCTGCGACGGCCTCCACCACCTCCTCGGTCTCGATCGCAGGCGGCATCTCCTCGTGAGGGCACAGGTGCAGGTGAAGCTCCGTGGGGATGAGCTTGAAGTCCTCCTTCCTCATCAGGGGCTGACTCTCCTCGGGTAGCTGGTTCCTCAGCTCGTGGATCTCATCGACGCGGATGGAGTCGGAAATCTCCCACGTCTGCAAGGCGCGTGCGGCCTTGTCGCGGAGGTACACGGTGGTGCGGGTCAGCAAGGTGATGTTCTTCTTGTTCCTCTCCAGCCGGGTCTCCAGTTCCTTCACCCGGTCCTCCACCTTGGCCTCGAAATAGCCGTGAAGGGTCATGAAGTCCTGCTGGTCGTCCACCTGAGTCTGCAGCTGGCGGCACTCGGCCTCACTGTCGGTGGCCCGGTCCTTGAGCTTGATGATGGTGGTGAGGTAGTCCTTCTCCTTGAGCTTCCACTCGGCCTTCTCCTCCCGAAGCTTCTGGAGCTCGGTCTCGGTCTGGAGTAGCTTGGCTTCGGCGGCCATCCTCAGCTGGGTCTCTGTCTGACGCATCAAATGCGCCTCCATGTAGTTCCTCTGGTTGCGGCGGGCCTCTCTCTGGGCTGTGGTGTAGATCTGGTTCCACCCCTGAATCTCATGCTGCAGGATGTGGATGTGCCTCACACTGTCGTAGAACCCCTGGTGTAGCTGCTCGTTCTCCGAGGAAAGGTTCACAGCTAGGTGGTCCAGGTCGTAGAGGTAAGAACCGGTGGTGTGGACCATGGGCTGGTCCCCTCCGGTCTCCTGAACCGGGGCAGAGTACATCTCCAGGTAGACGGCCTCGGGATCCTCATTGGGCAGGACGGCCCGAGGTAGCAGGCGGAAAGAGGAGTCCGCAAACTTGGTCTGCCAGAACTGGGCAAGCAGCTCCATCGTCATCTTCCGAGCGGCTGACTGGACGGCGGTCTCGATGAGTACACCGAAGCTGTAGACCATCTTGCCCTCGAAGTCGGGCACTGCGGGGTCTGGCAAGACGACGAGCGTGGCAATCTTGGAGTAGTATGGGGGAGCGGTGGTCGACTTCAGAGAGAGCTTGATGTAGGCCAGGTCGATGCTGATGTGCTCCACCTCACGCTCGAACCACTTGAAGACACCCCTCTGGTGGTACTCCTCGTACAGCTCGAGGTCGTGGATCACACTCTACATCGTAGTTGCCATCGCGGTTGCTACCCTGCGTAGGAACGTGAGAATTGAGTCAGCGTAGGTAAGAGAGTAACTCAAGAGTGGAGGAAAACTGAGTCAAGGTATCGACGAAAAATAGTCCAAGGTATTATAGTAAGTGGATAGAATCGTATAGATTTCCCTAGGTCTACCGACCATGTCTAAGGCTCGTGCTACGGTCAAGCATGGCTCTGATACCAACTGAAATGAACCGGATTCCCGAATCGAGGAATCCGACTCCCTGTATCGTTGTGATAGTCCCTGGATCAAGCGCTATCACATACAGAACTCATTTCAGGCATAATATCACAGTCATACTCATTGAGAGGTCAAACACGGGTTTAATTATTACATAAATCCAAAGGATCTGTAGTACGGAAATTATTACAAGCCTCTCGGCTAGATCGAACAAGCAGAAGGCGCAAAACGGTAGCAAGGTCTTCGGCCGTCCTTCATCTTCGGGAACCTCCTCCACAGGCGACTTGAGCGTAGCTCGGGCCTCAGTCGTACCATCCGTCGTCGTTGGGGTCGAACTCCGGATCGGATCCTGCATCGTACCAAGCTATCCCCAAGGAATGGGATAGGTTCACGTCACCATCTGTATGCAAGCTTTTTGTGGTCTATACTACGGATATAATAGAGTTCAAGAGGTAAAGCTGGGAGTTTCCCTATGCATGCAATATAATATATATAAGAATACACATCTCCTTACATTCCCGACTCGGGCTCTTCCGGCGTTCCGGACTCCCGGTCACACACACCTTCCAAAACCACCAAGTCGATGTGAGGACTCCCTCTCCTCGCATCTCAACTGCCCCCTGGCAGGTGTTGTCGATCAAAACCCGCCGGCGGGCAGCGACAGGCAACACGAGGAGCCGGGAGGCTTCCGGGACGGCTGGTGGGCCCCGGTCCCTCGGTCAACGGCCCAGTGATCCGGCGCGCGCCCTGGCTGAGAGTCGCTAGGCGTGCCACCTGATCCTACACCCGATCAGGAAGGTGTGACGTGTCGAACTCCTGCATACACAGACACGCGTATAGGTCAATCCGAGCCGTGATCGGCTCATTACCTCCTCCCCGGTATCGGCTATGAAGAGCCGATTGCGTTAATACCGGATCGGATCTTTGGAACAGGCAATATGGAAACTGGTGCATACGTATGTATTTAAATAAAACTGGCTTCATAAACACAATCTAATCCAATCCACAACAACTAAGCCCTCACTACACGATCGGAACATCCTACACGTAATTGAGCCTAACAGATACACAAGAGCATCGACAAAACGATCTAAACAGAGAGCAAGAGAACAACGGAAAGCCGATTCCCAAACAACCTCTATTCAAGCGCAAGCCGATACAGAGCATACTATCGGATCATTCAATTCGTTTGCAAGGCCTAATCGCGCACATATTGAACCAAGCTTCCAAACACATAGAAACCAGCCATAACAGATTGGATCTACTGATAATTACAAACAAGACAAAACCATCATACCCACGAATGAGTACGATGATCAAACATGCGAGAACAATGCATAAAACACGATAAAAGCACCAAGAGAAAAGATTATTCAACGCATGCTAAGATAAATAACGCTACTCGCCATCTACAAGGCTTCAGCACGAGCAACGTGTAAGCGAACGAGCAAAGGTAACGCTACCCCGATCACGCAAGACGTGATCGGGGTCGCGTGGCGCTTACCCGATGAAGAACCCTAAAACAGGGGAGGCGATACGCCGAGAGTTGATGATGATTGATTCTGTTTCTTGTTTATTCACGATACATATTTATAGTCCGTAGACTTATTCTCTTTAACTAATCCCTAACCTAACATGACACGAATCTTAACTGCTTATTCCTAATTTACACGGCCTTATGGCCTCCATCTTCCACGCGGGCCCAACTCGCAAGCTTTATCACGACCGCCTTCCAAGCCCATCTTGCTCCGTGGCCCACTTCTGACCTGGTCAAAATACGGTGATAACACATGCCCCCTGGTTTCGGTAATAGAAATTCCGAAATCATCACTGCCTTGACCCCTTCGTCTTCCGATCCGTACGACCGTGCCCTTTCGGCTCCCGATGGACGTGACTGCTCTGCATCGACTTCCTGGGGAACCGTTACGGTGCCGATTCATTTCATCCACTCGTTGGCCTTATAAATTTGTTTCCAGCACCTTCTTTACCCACTTTCTCTCACAACCATCGCCGTCTTCCTTTCCTTCCTTCACCATGGCCTCTTCTTCCTCTGCTTCCTCTGTTATCTCCTACGAGTCCGGAACAACGCGAGAACCCACTCCAGAATATGACCCAATCGCCGCTTATGAGGTCCGTGCTCCCCTGCATTGGGACGCAGTGGAGTGGGACTTTGATTACCAGTCCGAAGACGACGCCTCTCTGACTGACGGCGAGGATCTCGCTCTCCTCCTCGGAGCCGAGCTGGAGGAAGAGGAAGATGATGCCCTTTGGGGAGAAGACCTTTCTTTCTCAGAGGAAGAATCCGACTCCCTCTCCTCCGAAGAAGATCCGATGGCAGGTAACTTTCTCTTTGACAGGTCATCGGACGACACTTCCGATAGCCGCGGAGGGACCGACGATGATGACGGCTTCACCAGTGGCAGCGATGGGAACAACGCTGGCGATGATGGCGACGACGGTAGCAGCAGCAGCAGCGCCAGCATCGCTCCACCGTCCAAGCGCCGCAAAGCCTCTGATGTGCACTGGTGGTAGATTGTAGTATCCCTGTTAGGTTGTTTCCAGGAGTAACTGGTTCCTCTTTTGTTCTTACTGACTTGCTATGAATACAACCTGCTTTGTATTAATCCCTCTTATTATGCACAACAATTCATTCGAGAGCCGATGGCATCGCATCGGCTTTAAGGTGTACCATCCCGGATCTGAAACCGCTCTTCAATTTACTTTACCTTCTGCCAGTCAATCCAGCGCAAACCTCTATAGGTCGATCCCGATCCCCTTTTCGCTCGCAAACCCTAGCCGCAAGATCTCCCCTAGTCCTTGAGACGCACACTCGATCTTGCGCCGCCACCCTAGATTCATTCTCCAAGGTTTCGATCCACGTCTTCCGATGGCGGGATCTTCGCGCACCACCGCCGCCGCCTTTGGTCTGAAGGTAAACTCCGACCCCCATTAATCTAACACGGCATCCGCACATTTTTTACTGCGCAGTTAAATGACTTTTCCCCCGGTGATTTTCTTGGGGTTTTTCAGGCTTCCGATATCTTCTTGCCACATCCTTCCTCCCCCGATTCCTTTTGCCTTGGACCTCGCTCTTACGAAAAACCCATAGATCTGATCTCGTGTGAGGCCAACCGAATCCCCTTTGTGAGCCAGAATGTAGACCTAGAATTTTGGTCGGATAGCCTCCGCGCCTGGCCAAACCCTCCTGAAGGCTGGATGGCTTGGTACAATAGGGTAGCGAACACCTACCAGCCCTTGTGGGAATCAATTGGAATAGCCGATGCCCTGTCTTTGTCACTCTCTCCTCTTGAGAAAGATGAAAACCTTCTGAAGACCATCGGCTATTTCTGGTCTGATGCCTTGAATTGTTTCCTCTTCGGACATAGCCCATTAGCACCAACACTGTTAGATGTTGTGATGATTACTGGCCTAAACATATCTTCAGCCTGCCCTTCTGCTTACAGCCTCAATGTGGTTCCTTACAAATTATCTTCAAAAACTGAATGCACCAACTGGAGCACATACCTGAGCCAACACCAGAAAAGCAAAGGCCCTGTGTCGGAAAAGGAGCATACGGCCTTTCTGAACTTATGGCTTGAACACTTCCTTTTCTGTGGTCCTTCCCTTGCCCCGACCAAAACTATCTTTCCTTGGCTTATGAACTGGCCAAAGGTCAACCCATTGGCCTCGGCAAACTATTTCTAGGGGAACTCTACCGTTATCTTCATCTGATGACTTCCAGCCTCCTTACCCAGAAGAAGATTAGAACCGGTGGCCCATGGTGGTTCATTCAGTTGTGGGCTCGTCTTTATTTCCACAATTCTGATCCTGATTTCCCTTCCTTGGTCAGTAATTCCTTCCCTGATCTGAGTGGGAGACAAATTAGATGTACTAGCTTTGGGCAGGCCCTATACAGTCTCCCTGGCGGGAAACTGAATCCCCCGGATGCTTCCCGTTGGTTCAAGATTTTCTACAAAGGCCTTGATAACCCAGACTTCCTTCCTTATGCCGACTCTGAGCTCTTTGAGAACCCAGCTACCTTCCGTTTGGCTGATATTGCCGATGATGCTGACACCAGGCATCTTTACTCCATCGTGGTTCGGCCTTGCCTTCTCCCAGTTGGCATGAGCACCTCTAACCGGATTCTTAAACCCGGTTATGAGTTTTACCAGCCGGTCATAGCAGCCCGGCAATTTGGCCTTGCGCAGGTGCCTCCCCACTTCCTTCTCCACCTGCTAACATCCAGCAGGGTGGACCTCCCCGACGCTCTAACCGCCCAGAGGTGCTACAGTCTGTTCACAGACCTTCCCCTGTCCGTTCCTGCCAACCTTGCTTTCACCTTCTCGGCTGTTGACTTTGATGGATGGTGGACGATGTGGAAAACTCATGTTTTCCGAGGAGCTCTGGGTCCGATGCTTCAACAGATCGACCCTGAATATGACATCCCCGATGGAGAGGTACCCCCTTTCTGGACTGGCATTCTTTCTTTAAATTGCGTTGGATCCCTCCTGAATCCACCTTACTGCTGCAGCAAGAAGATGGCCCAGAGCCCATAAATGAGGATGGATCGCTTTTTTGCTTCCGGGCGGTCGCTCCCGTGGTTCTTTTCGGCAGGAACGCACCCCCTCCTCGAAGAGTGTAATGCAGATCCAGCCGAGCACCGCCAAGTTGACCCCCAAGCGGAAACGGCTTTCTGAGGCTGCTGCCCCCCGGGTCTGTGCTAAGACGAGAAGACCCTTGTCAGAAAGGTCCGGAAGGGAACCGCGCCGTCTTCTCCCAATCCACCAACTCCAGTCGCCGACCAGGTTCGGCCCTCTCTCCTCTTCACAACTGGGTTTTGTTCATCCCCTTTTAGTGACACTCTCTTTTACCTGCAGCCTGCTGTTGTAGAAGTCTCCAGCGGGGAGGAGCCCCCATGTCAGAAAGGTTCGTCTGTGGAGCGCCAGAGGACGTGGACGTACCCATCAGGGCCCTGATCACCCTTTGCAATCCTGGCGCGACAGACTCGGAAGGCCCTCCTGCATCGGCTGTGCCCCAACTGCTTCGCTAGGTCTGCAGTCATTGACTCCTGTCTGGAAGGGCCCTTCCCCGCCTCGGCTATCGCTGATTCCCCTGCACGAGAGGTACGCCCAACGGAGCCGATCGCCGTTTCGTCGGCTGTTGCTGATTCCCCTGCAAGAGAGGTACGCCCAACGAGCCGATCGCCGTTTCATCGGCTGTTACTTCTGTAAAGCCGACTGCTGCTCCATCGGCTGTCACTCCTCCCTCTGGAGGTGCAACCATGCGGCCTTTACCCCACCGCTCATTCCTCGGGGGGACACCCCCCGGGAGCCGATCACCCCTTCGTTGGCCATCGCTGCTTCCTCCTCGAGACAGGTACATCTTCTCTCTGTAACTATTTTGGTCCTTTTCGTAAGCCTGTCTCACTCTCTTCTCCTTCAGAACCTGGATCTTTCAGAGCTCCTTGCGTTTGACCCTGCCACGATTGGGTCAACCATACTGGAGGCCGATGATTCTTCCTCAGGCCCAACCAGCGCTGCCGATCAACTTCTCCGCGTGAAGGACTCTATCGGGCCCTATCTCTGCTTTGATCCAGGATTCTAGTGCAATCAAGCAGATCCTCGACGAGGTTAGCTCCCAGCTCCCTGTCAGCCTCCAGGTAAACTTTTGCCAGCAGGGTACTTTCTTCCTTTCAAGCGAAAGTAGCAGAGGCTCGCCGCAGGATCGAGACCCGGCGTTCCCAATCGCTCTTGAGGACCATTATGCCGAAATGTGTCAGTCGATCAACAAGAAGAAAGCCGCACTCGACGCCAAATCGATACATCTGCTTCCGCCCATCGGCTCCACCTCTTGGAGAAAGAATTGGAAGACCTTGAAGCTAGGGTCCAGGCCACCAAACAGCGCATCCAAGAGGAGAAGAATCTCATCGCGGGTTCCAAGCAGGAGGCAGAAATCCTAACCACTGAACTGAAGACGGACTTGGCCCAGCTGAACAGCTTGAACAAACAGGTGGTGCCGGGGGCAGACGAAGAGGACGAAGCAGTGCTTGATGAGGTTGACCGCATCCGTCTTGATGCTATCGCCGCTATCGACGCCTTCCTTCTGCAGCCTTGTCCGAGATAAACCTTGTGTTTGTGTGGAACCTGTGGTGTTTTTATGTAGCGAATCTAAAGTCGATGGTGGCACATCGGCTGTTTGGTAACCTGTGACTTCTGATTACCATAAGCACAATTCTAGAGCCGGTGGCACCGCATCGGCTGTTCTAATCTGATCGGGTGATCGATACTTGTTGTTCTTTCTTCGTCTCCTATAATGCCGACCCGATCCTCGTCGACTCGGCCTTTGCCCCCCTACTTAGCTTGCTGGTCGCATCGGCTTGTGCACATGGGTATCATCGGCTTCATTATTCATTAGCCCACATACTTGGGAAGTACCTCTTAAGGTGTTGGCCATTGACTGCTACTGGGAATTTAACGCCGTCCAATTCTTCGAGCATGTACGCATTCCCTGGTAGGACCTGGTCGACCCTGTACGGCCCATGCCAATTTGGAGACCATTTACCATAGGCCGCGTCTTTAGTTCCCAGTGGCAATACTGCTTCCCAAACCAAATCTCCCACCTGAAACTCCTTCGGCTTAACCTTTTTATTATATGCACGGGCCACTTTAGCCTTATTTTCCTTGATTTTCTCTAGTGACCATAGCCTGAGTTCCGTGAGATCTTCCACATTGTCGCTCATCAGGGTAGCATACTCTTCTGCGGACAAATCATTCTGGAATTCTACACGCCTTGATCCAGCCGTAACCTCCCACGGTAACACGGCCTCCTGCCCGTAGACCAAGTGGTAAGGAGAAGTTTTTGTCGCTCCGTGACATGATATGCGGTATGCCCAAAGTGCTTCTGATAGGACCTCGTGCCAACGTCTAGGGTACTCATCAATCTTCCTTTTGATCAACTTGATAAGACTCTGGTTGGACGCTTCGGCTTGTCCATTTGCCTGAGCATAATATGGAGACGATCTAATCAACTTGATTCCTATATCAGCAGCAAACTTCTTGAATTCTTCTGAAATGAAAACCGAGCCACCATCCGTTGTAATAGTCTGTGGAATTCCGAATCTGTGAATGACGTGCTCTTTGACAAACTGAATAACGTCCCTGGACGTCACTGACTTCATCGGAACCGCTTCCACCCATTTGGTGAAATAATCTGTGATAGCTAGGATGAACTGATGACCCTTGCTAGATGGGGGATTAATTTTGCCGATCATGTCCATACCCCAGCCTCTGAACGGCCATGGTTTAATGATGGGGTTCATAACGGACGCTGGTACCATCTGGATTTTTCCAAACCTCTGACATGCCTGACACCCTTTATAGTATTTAAAACAATCTTCAAGCATGGTGGGCCAGTAATATCCTGATCGCCTAATCAGCCATTTCATTTTGTGTGCCGATTGATGGGTTCCACACGTTCCTTCATGAACTTCATGCAGGAGCCGATTGGACTCCACTGGCCCCAGACACTTAAGCAGTAACCCTCTAAGGTCCTGTAGAACATATCATCCCCTATGAGAACATACTTCATAGCTTTGTATCGTATCCTCTTGGGTGCCCCCCGAGCCGAATCCTTCAAGTAATTGAAGATATCGGCTCTCCAATCTCCCTGGTCCAGGAAGTATACCTGATGAACTGACTCATCGGCTTTGTACCCTGAAGCCAGCTGTGCTAGATCATTAGCTTCGGCATTCCGAGCCCTGGGTATCCAATAAAAATTAATGTATCTGAACTGGGCTATTAGCTCCTGGCATTGGACCCACATTGGGAACAGCAGTTCGCTTTCGCACCTGTATTCTTCTGTAAGCTGGGAAACTACCAATTTTGAATCCCCAAAAACTTCCACTGCTTCAGCTCCGGCCTCTAAGAGCAATTCCATACCTTTCCGTACCGCCTCATATTCTGCAAGATTATTGGTACAGGCGACAGGTAATCTGATCGAAAAAGAATACGTTGCCCCCCGAGGCGATACCAGTAAGATGCCGATGCCGCATCCATCCCCACAAACTGACCCGTCGAAGTACATGGCCCAGGCTCGTATAGAAAGTGCGGCGATATTGGTGTTAACCCTCTCTGCAATAAGATCCGCTAACGCCTGCCCTTTAACTGCTTTCGCAGGTTGATATCGGATATCGAATTCTGATAACGCGAACATCCACTTCCCTAATCGGCCTTTCAAAACAGGAGCCGATAACATATGTTTTATGACATCCGATTTGCAGATGACGACCACTTCAGCCGATAGCAGGATATGGCGAAGCTTGGTACACGTAAAGAATAAGCATAAACAAAGTTTTTCCATGTCGGGGTACCTTGTTTCCGCATCCAACAATCTTCTGCTAAGATAAAAGACCACCTTTTCTTTGCCATCATACAATTGTACCACCACTGAAGCAATAGAAGTGTTGCCCACTGATAGATATATATGAAACGGTCTATCCTGTTGTGGTGGCACCAGCACAGGCGGCTTCGACAAATATTCTTTGATTTCCTCAAATGCCCGCTGTTGGTCTGCCCCCCAGCGGAACTCGTCAGTTGTTCTAGTCTTGACTAACTCCATAAAAGGCTCGATCCGTTCAGACAAATTAGAAATAAATCTCCTGACAAAGTTAATCTTACCAATGAGCTGCTGGAGCTCTTTCTTGTGGTGGGTGGCACCATGGTGCGTACGGCTTCCTGACTTTTTAGGCCAATCTCTATCCCTCTATCATGAACCAGAAATCCCAGGAACTGCCCAGCCGACACACCAAAAGCACACTTCTTTGGGTTCATCCGGAGCCCGAACTTTCTAGTTCGTTCCAGAACCCGCCGCAGGTCGTCTAAATGTCCCTCGACCGATGCTGACTTTACCACAACGTCGTCGATATAAATTTCTACTAGATTACCGATCAGATCATGGAAGATATGGTTCATAGCCCGCTGATATGTAGCACCAGCATTCTTCAAGCCGAAAGTCATAACCACGTACTCGAACAAACCCACGGCTCCAGGCACTCTGAACGCAGTCTTGTGTATATCTTCAGGGGCCATGAAGATTTGATTATATCCGGCATTACCATCCATAAAACTCAAAATTTTATGACCGGCGGCAGCGTTGATTAATGTCTCTGCAATGGGCATCGGGTATTCGTCTTTTGGAGTAGCCCTATTAAGATCCCTGAAGTCCACACACACCCTCCATCGGCCATCTTTCTTCTGTACGGGCACGACGCTCGAAATCCATTCGGCGTACCTGCAAGTCCTGATAAATCCGGCTTCCAGCATCTTCTCTATTTCTTTCTTCACCTCGACCAGAACTTCGGCTTTCATCTGTCGTGCTCGTTGCTGGAACGGCCGAAACCCGCTCTTGAGGGGAAGCCGATGCTCTACTATTTTCCTATCTAGTCCAGGCATCTCTGTGTAATCCCAGGCGAAGCAATCGGCGTATCCCTTTAGCAATGCTATCATCGGCTCTCGTAGTGCTGGGTGTAACTTCCTACTTATGAAGGTTGGTCGTGGTTTATCCCCAGGACCGATATCTATCTCCTCAAGTTCATCAGCCGATGTGAAACCATACCCTAACTTCCCTTCTTCTTCCATTAGATCGACATTGCAAATGGAAAAAGGACACAGTATAAAAAAACTCGGCCGATCGTTAAGATCGGCCGTTCCACACATCCCTTTACTTTCCAAGTTTTTGTACGAAGAACAGGGCCGGCTGTTAATGCTGGCCATTTTATAACACCTACGAAACACATTTATATTTACAACTTCGACCCTTTGGGGCCGATTGCAAGAACCGGCCTTTACGACTCCACTACCTCGTGTTGCCTCCTTTTCCTTTACTCTGTGAGGCCGGTGGATAAGACCAGCCTTACTCCGTTTTTTGTAGCTTCGATGCGATCACACCCTTCCAGGCTCATTCCTGAAATCGGCTCTTGATCTTCCGCATCCCAAATGCTCATGGCCGCATGTGAAATTTCGATCGAGTCGTCTGCCTGGACCACTTCCACCTCATCTCCGTCCCATTGGATCAAACATTGATGCATCGTGGAAGGGATGCAGCAATTGGTGTGGATCCAATCCCTACCAAGTAAGACATTGTAGGTGCTCTTGCTGTTGACGACGAAGAACGATGTCGGGACAGTTTTATTTCCGACGGTGAGATCCACACTAAGGACACCTTGGGCTTCTGAAGTCTGGCCGTTAAAATCACTTAGGGTGACATTGGTCTTGATCAAATCTGCGGTGGACCGCCCCAAACGGCGCAGGACTGAGTATGGCATAATGTTGACCGCTGCTCCCGTATCCACCAACATCTTATTTACAGGCTGACCGTTAATAAACCCCTTAAGATATAAAGCTTTCAGGTGTTTGTAATTCTTAGCTTGCGGTTTCTCGAATATCACTGGCCGGGGTCCCAAATCAAGTTGGGCCACCGACAGCTCTTCCTGGGGCCTCGCATGGAACTCTGCAGGAAGCACAAAAACCATGTGTGCATCAGCCGATACCTTCTTATCGGCTTTCGTTGACTTGGGTCGCCACTCCTTCCGGGGCGGGCGCGACTCCTTTTCCTGCACATAGTTAACTTGTTCTGCCAAATCTGGTCGTGCCTTCCTTAGAGTCTCGATATACTTAGCTTCGGCCTCCTCCAAGCTACGCAGCCGTTGAACCCTGCGCTTCTGGGAACGACTAAATCCATCGGGACACCAACGAGGACGATGATACCTGTCTTCCTCTTCATCTTCCATTTGTGATGACCGAACCCGCGCTTGCCGGAGTGGGGCAGGTCCTATCCGCTGAAAAACCGAATCCCTTGCTTCTGGTCTCCTTGGTCCACACTCTGGGCAATCCTTGATTGTAGGCAATCGGCTCATACCTGAATCCCAACAGTACCTGAAGAACGGGCAGTGCCAATGATCGCGGGCTTCTTCGTGCTTCCTCAGGCGCTTCCCGGTTCGGCGCTCATACTCCTCTTCCTCAGACTCCCGATGGAGGCGCTGCTGGTATTGGTATTCGTACTTCCTGAGAAGATCAGAAGAAGTTGGCCGTTGGTTCCTTACGTACCTTACTTGCCTTTCTGTAACATATTCACTCTTTTTATTTTGGAGCCGATTGCTTGAATCGGTCTCTCCATCTCCAATCTGGCGGCATGGTGCCACCCCCGCCATGTTGATGCCCAGTGCGAAATTGAGTTGTCGCCTTGCCGTCCGATCGTTACTTTCCACCATATTGACACCAGGGAATGGCTGAGTGTCGACTTTCATAGCGGTCTGTCCCAATATCAATCGGCCCTGCTCAATAGCCGATTGGATCTGCCGACGGAGCTCCTTACAATCGCTTGTGCTGTGGGTAAAGGAATCATGCCATTTGCAATATGATCTTCCCTTCAAATCTTGCGCCGTAGGGGGTTTGTAACCTTCTGGAAACTTCAACTGTTTTTCCTTCAGCAATAAATCAAAAATTTGTTCCACTTTACTTACATCGAAATCAAACCCCTTTGCCGGTCCTGTCTGCTTTACCCACTTGCACGATACGGGATTTGCACCTCGAGCCCATTCTGCGACTGATACTTCCGCTTCTTCCCCGGAGTCATCGGCTTCTTCAGTATCAGCTAGCGCCACTTGGCGCTTAAACTTTTCCTGGTACAGCTCAGGGTGACGCTGCTCATACATCGTCAACTTCTGGACCAGATGTGCCAGCGAAGTAAATTCCAATTGAAAAGCCAGATCTCGAATCGGCTTCAACAACCCTAGAGATGCCAGTTCCACAGCTTCCTTTTCTGGGATCCGTGTTGAGTAACACCTATTTTTCATCTCCCTGAAGCGTCGAACGAATTCCGCCACAGTTTCTCCACGCTTCTGTCGCATTTGGGCTAGATCGGCAATTCCTGCGTCTGCGGCTTCTGAGTGATACTGAATATGAAATTGTTCTTCCAATTGTTTCCACGTACGGATAGAGTCAGGACCCAATGACGTATACCACCCGAAGGCCGATCCCGTAAGCGATTGTGAGAAGAACCTCACTTGTAGCGGATCCGACACAGAAATCATTCCTAACTGTGCCAAATATCGGCTCACGTGTTCGATGGAGCTAGCACCTTCTGCCCCACTGAATTTGGTAAACTCAGGGAGCCGATACTTGGGTGGCAATGGAATTAGGTCATAATCACTCGGATACGGCTTTGTATAGCCGATCGCTCTCCTTTTCGGCAAAATACCAAACTGATCCCTCAGTATAGCACCAATCTGCTCCGCTGTTTGTAATCCGGGGGCCGAGTGCACACTATCATGACTCGGCCCTGTAGCATAGGTTGCTAACCAAGCTTGCTTATCCGCGTCAGCTCCAGGAACCCCTCCAGCTACTTTCTGTGAGAGATGCATCGGGTTATTGCTATCCGGGATGTATGCGCACGTGTAACCATGTGGGATTTCCTTGGGCGGTTCGCTGAAGAACTGGTGGTCTGTAGGATCACCTCCCACTTTGTAAACCACGTAAGCTGGAGCACCATGTGATTCCGCTGCTGCAAGCGCATAAGGCAAAGGAGGCCTAGTCTGGAACGGCAACTCTCCCTTATGGCTTCCCAGAGCAGGTCCAGTCGGAGAATGTTGATGCTTCATTATTTCTTGGACCACCCGTAAAGCCACACGCTCAAAAGCATTAACCAGACTTTCAGAGTGCCGGTGCAACGAATGAGCCACTGCATAATTCACCTCCTGCCGCAAAGCTCTGGTACGATCCTCGGACGGGATAGACAGATCCACTCCATCAAGAGCACCCTCAGGTGAAAAACCTCTCCACCTGATACCATGGTTGCGAGTTCTCTCGAAAGAGCCGATGAGATCGGCTTCAAACTGAGCCTTGATTTCGTCGTACCTTTGCTTGTGCTCAGCAGAAAGCTCCTCATAAGAGATCGGATCCTCCCTTGCCATCTTGTTGACTACTACTGACGGAGTCAATGAAGATGACGAAGTCGATGAAGAAGATGCCGATGATGATGACGAAGTCGATGAAGAAGGTCCCACTGGGCGTGCCAGAATGTGTTGTCGGTCAAAACCCGCCGGCGGGCAGCGATAGGCAACACGAGGAGCCGGGAGGCTTCCGGGACGGCTGGTGGGCCCCGGTCCCTCGGTCAACGGCCCAGTGATCTGGCGCGCGCCCTGGCTGAGAGTTGCTAGGCGTGCCACCTGATCCTACACCCGATCAGGAAGGAGTGACGTGTCCAACTCCTGCATACACAGACATGTGTATAGGTCAATCCGAGCCGTGATCGGCTCATTACCTCCTCCCCGGCATCGGCTATGAAGAGCCGATTGCGTCAATACCGGATCGGATCTTTAGAACAGGCAATATGGAAATTGATACGTATGTATATATCTAAATAAAACTTGCTTCATAAATGCAATCTAATCCAATCCACAACAACTAAGCCCTCACTACACGATCGGAACATCCTACACGTAATTGAGCCTAATAGATACACAAAAACATCGACAAAACGATCTAAACAGAGAGCGAGAAAACAACTAAAAGCCGATTCCCGAACAACCTCTATTCAAGCACAAGCCGATACAGAGCATACTATCGGATCATTCAATTCGTTTGCAAGGCCTAATCGTGCACATATTGAACCAAGCTTCTAAATACATAGAAGCCAGCCATAACAGATTGGATCTACTGACAACTACGAAACAAGATAAAACCAACATACCCACGAATAGGTACGATGATCAAACATGCGAGAGCAACGCATAAAGCACAATGAAAGCACCAAAAGAAAAGATTACTCAACGCATGCTAAGATAAATAACGCTACTCGCCATCTACAAGGCTTCAGCACGAGCAACGTATGAGCGAACGAGCAAGGGTAACGCTACCCCGATCACGCAAGACGTGATCGGGGTCGCGTGGCGCTTACCCGATGAAGAACCCTAAAACAGGGGAGGCGATACGCCGAGAGTTGATGATGATTGATCCTTTTTCTCGTTTATTCACGGTACATATTTATAGTCCGTAGACTTGTTCTCTTTAACTAACCCTAACCTAACACAACACGAATCTTAACTGTTTATTCCTAATTTACGCGGCCTTATGGCCTCCATCTTCCACGCGGGCCCAACTCGCAAGCTTTGTCACGACCGCCTTCCAAGCCCATCTTGCTCCGTGGCCCACTTCTGACCTGGTCAAAATACGGTGATAACAGGTGCGGATAGTAACGCAAATTTGGACTCAATAGTTCAAAGCCATGCATCAGCGTCGAGAGGTTCTTCAGTCTTGTGAAACAGTGGAGGCTGTGTGCTAAAGAAATCCTGATAACCAGCAGATGGAGGTTCATCCCGACCTCGGTGTTGGTGATGGAATTGGTTCATCTGCGCCTGCACTAACTAATTAAGTAATTCAGTCTGTCGTGCCATTACTTCTGCTAGATTTGGGGGCGATGGGGGTGGTTGTTGGGAACCGCTAGCCTGGTCTGGCCTGAAACCTTCAGGGGTTCCACGCGTAGTGTCACACCCGATTTATAAGAACATAAATCGAGCAATCATATATGCGCCAGGATCAGTCACGCATATATACAACAGATTATCAAGATATCACAACACATGTCACGAATAAAAGCATATAAATTATAAAATGAGTATCTTTATTACAACTGAATCAAGAATCAGTTCAAGGAAATGCGGAAGCGTAAAATGAATACATGAAGAGCTGGGCGCCACAGGGACGTCGACTGGGAGACAAATGCCTAGAAGTCGTCGAAGCCGCTGACGTAGTCCTCCACGTTGCCGGGCACTGAGCAGCAGTCGAAGATATCCGAAATAGAACAGGAAAGTAGAGAGGCAAGTGTGAGTACAAACTAGTACTCAACAAGTATAACACAAACTATGAGGCTCTAGGTTAGCTGACTCAACTGCATTAGCTTTTAGTCTTGGCAATTTTTATTAAAGCTAATTACTACAAGTGGATGAATTACCATAACCCAATTGCATAAAAAATTAATCAATATTATTTAAGAACTACTGAGAACCATCCAAACCAAAACCACCCGGGGAATCTCCCTAATCAAAGGTTGATAACCCCACTAATCAGACGGAGGATCTGGGCCGCTCATGACTGTGAGCACAGCTGATATATCAGTTTTACACTCTCGAGAGGTTACACAACTTTACCCACAAGTCGTGAGCTACGCTAGTTGTTCATCACACTTCCTTAGGTGAGATGGCTAGCAAGCACACTACGAGACCGTTACAAAGGATCACGTTAGTAAGGTGTAACCGCTAAGGATTCTGGATCAGCGATGATGGGGCCCACCTCCGGGGGTACAAGACACACAGCACAGACCAAGCCGGAGGAGCAGGGACCATTGAAGCTTACCACCCCTCTTGCCCACGCAGGTAAGTTACTCCCGAACCAACACGACCTAATTAGTAAGTCAAGACCGTCCCATTCCAGTCTTGTGGTTGCGCGGTTGTCCCAGGTTGTCGCTCTATGAACCGGTCCTTATGGAGAGTAGCCAACCAAGCACTAAGCACCGTGCTGGCCCCCTAAACCAAGTTTCTACAAAAACATATTTTTAAGGACGCACGAACCACTCAAGCACACAGCACAGAGGGTCGGCTCCAGAATTAAGTTGCATAAGACCATTAATCAAATTAATTAAAAAGGACCAAGTGTGTTATAGCGCAGCAACCTAGCACAACTAACCAAAATGCAACCCAAAGGATATATAAAGGATATAAAGTGGCTAGGAAATCCTTATAGGCATACAGAATTTAAATGCAGTATGAAATTGTATTAAAAAGTGATAGGAGGTTCATGTTATACTTGCCTTCCTCGTACTCTCCCGGCTGCTGCTCGAACTGCTCGGAAGATGGCTGCTCCTGGTACTGATCCAAAGGCTCCGCGTCTACTCACGATCGCAACGCCAAAACACAGTCCAGCACATACGCACACGTGCAAACAAGGACAAAATATAAGAAACAGTACAACATTACATAGAAATAGCACACAAAACTATGCTAGAACTATTCTACGCGTTACAACGATCGCGTGGATATAAAGAACACCTAAAACGGAGCTAAAACGCGAAAACTACGCTTAAAACGAGATCCAGGGACCTATTTGTAAGAAAAACCTAACTTCCAGGGGTTTCTGCGCAAAAACCGAGGGTCTAAACGTAATTAAAGCATAGACTCAGGGGTTAGCACGTGAAAACACGCGGCATGGACTGCGGGTATGAAAACTGGAAAGCCCAGGGGTCTAAATGAGTAAAACAGGACTAAAACATAAATACTTTTGAACTAAAGAGTACTGCGGGTTGATTTCCCTAAAGGACAGGGGCTCTTTAGCAAAACGGCTGGCTGAAGCGGTAGCTTTTATCCTGGACCGTCAGATCTAATCTCAACGGCCCGGATTAGATCCAACTCGCGAAGGGGTATCTACGCGTAACGGCCGTCGGATCTCAATCCGACGCTCCAGACTCTTCCTTAGCGCGGATCTAATGCCTCCCGCTGGATCGGAGATGGACGGCCCAGATTTAATCGCAGGGGCGAACCGGTATGGGTGACGCTCGGCCGTTAGATTGCGATCGGAGGGCTCTGGGCGGAGGGTATGCGGGATCTAATCCTACGCGTCCTTCGCGGATCGGGCGGCTGAGGGTACTCCGGCGGCTCCGGCAGCGGCGGGACTACAGGCGCGGCGGAGAGCTCGCCGGCGCCACCCGATGGAGCGATTCCGCGGGCGATGGATGACGAGATCCGGTCGGGAAGAGAGAGGAGGACACAGGGAAACGATTTGAGGTGTTCGGGGGCGGCAATGCTGGCCGTAGCGGCCGAGCGACGGCGGCGAGCGGCTCGGGAACGCCGGCGAGCGCGCGCGGCCGCGGAGAGGCGAGACTGAGGGGAAAGGAAGGCGGGAGAGGGTCCTTATCCCACCGGGGCAAACCCACGGTGCTTGGGCGACGGCGGAAGGCGGTGAGGAGCCGGCGCGGCGACGACCCGAAGCTTGCGGCGGCGGCGATGCTCGGGGCTAGGGTTTGCGCGGACGGGGCATGACGGCGGCTTAGGAGAAACCCTAGAGAGGCGGCGGGGCTTTATAGGGCGGCCAGCGGCGTCCTGGCGAGCGGGCCCGAGGCGAAGGAGATCGCCGGAGGTTTCGGGGCCTTTGCGCCGGGGAAGAAGGAGGAGAGGGGGAAGTGGACGGGGAGCTGACGTGCGGGGCCACCTGGCCAGAGAGAGAAAGGAGGGGAGGAGAGGCAGCGCACAGGGCTGGGCCGAGCGAGCGGCAGCGAGCGGCCCAGAGGAGCTGGCGCGCGTGCGAGCTGGGCTGAGGAAGTTGCGGAGGCCCCCGCGGGGGAGGAAAGGAGGGAAAGGGAGGAGCTGGGCCTCGGGCGGCTTTGGGCCGTGGGAAGAAAGAGAGGGAGAGAGGGCCCGCGGGAAAAGAGAGAACGGGAGGGATGCTGGGCTGCTGGGCTGCTGCTCCCTTCTCTTCTCTTCTTTTTTTTCTTTTCTACCCTCAAACCATTCAAACAATCTATTTGAATTCAAATAAGTTTGAATTCAAACCCTATAAATTCAACACAAGAAAAACAATGCTGCAGCACGAATGCACAAATATTTTAATCCTATGATAAATTTTATTTCCTTGTGTTATAAATTGCTTTAAATGCCACAAAAATTTAAGAAAAGCCTGGAAAATTCATTTAAGCCCAAATAAATTCCTTAAAATTTGGGGAAATTACATTAGGGTGTTACAAACCTACCCCCCTTACAGGAATCTCGTCCCGAGATTCGAATAGGCTAGCTAGCAAAGAGATAGGGATATGTCTTTCTCAACTCATCTTCTCGCTCCCAAGTAGCCTCGTCTTCCGTGTGATGACTCCACTGAACACGGCACATCTTGATCTTCTTGTTCCGGGTAACCCTCTCAGATATCTCCAAAATCTTCACCGGATGCTCGATGTAGGTCACATCCTCCTGCACATCCAACCCTTCTATCGGTGCTTGCTCTTCTGGCACCCTCAAGCACTTCTTCAGCTGAGACACGTGGAACACATCATGCACTCCTGAGAGATTTGGAGGCAACTCCAGACGATATGCCACCTCACCTTTCCGTTCCAACACCTTGAACGGACCAATGTATCGAGGAGCTAGCTTCCCTCTTACATTAAACCTGCGGATTCCTCTCATCGGCGAGACCTTCAGGTACACATGATCACCCACTGCGAAGGTCAACTCTCGGCGACGAACATCCGCATAGCTCTTCTGACGAGTCTGAGCGACCCTCAGATTCTCTCGCACCTGCTGTACCAGCTGCTCCGCCTCTTCAACAATATCCGGACCAAACACCTGCCTCTCACCAATCTGATCCCAATACAGCGGAGTCCTGCACTTTCGACCGTACAAGGCCTCGAAAGGGGATTTCTTCAGACTGGCCTGATAACTGTTGTTATACGAAAACTCTGCATACGGCAGGCATTTATCCCAGCTGGTACCATACTGAATAGCACAGGCTCGAAGCATATCCTCCAACACTTGGTTGGTTCTCTCTGTCTGCCCATCTATCTGAGGATGATAAGCAGTACTGAAGCGCAGTTTCGTATCCAGCGAATCGTGCAACTGCTCCCAGAACCGCGAAGTGAACTGAGATCCTCGATCAGATATAATCTTCTTAGGAACACCATGCAGACAGACAATCCTGGAGATGTACAACTCTGCGAGTCTAGCACCAGAGTAAGTAGTGTTCACCGGAATGAAGTGAGCAACCTTCGTCAACTGATCCACTACTACCCATATAGAGTTGTACCCTTTCTGAGTACGAGGCAAGCCAACAATGAAGTCCATAGTGATTTCCTCCCATTTCCACTCTGGAATCTTCAACGGCTGCAATAACCCTGCTGGCCTCTGATGCTCTGCCTTGACACGCTGACAAGTGTCACAGATAGCCACGTACTCCGCAACAGAACGCTTCATTCCATACCACCAGAATCGTTCCTTCAGGTCGTAATACATCTTCGTACTGCCTGGATGGATAGAATATGCTGTATCATGAGCTTCACTCAAGATCAGCTTCCTGAGATCTGCAACATCCGGCACACAGATACATCCCTTGTACCACAAGGTACCCTGATCATCCTCTCTGAAATGAGGTGCTTTGCCAATCATGAGCAACTCACGAATCTCCTGCAGCTTCTTATCTTCCTTCTGATGCTGCCTGATCTCTGCCTCTAGAGTGGGTTCCGCCTCGAATGATGCACTCGAGGTGTGATGCAAGAAACCCAGGCTCAACTGCTCAAACTCCTCGCATAACTCCTGAGGCATCTGAAAAGCCACGACCATGTTAACATAGCTCTTCCTGCTCAGAGCATCTGCTACAACATTAGCCCTGCCCGGATGATAGTGAATCTCCAGGTCATAATCCTTGACCAACTCTAGCCATCTTCTCTGCCGCATGTTCAGCTCACTCTGAGTGAAAATATACTTGAGGCTCTTGTGATCGGTGTAAATATCACACCTCTGCCCAAACAAGTAATGCCTCCATATTTTCAGAGCATGCACAACTGCGGCTAACTCCAGATCATGAGTGGGATAATTTAGCTCGTGCCGGCGCAATTGCCGCGAAGCATAAGCTATCACTCTGCCTTCCTGCATCAGGATGCAACCAAGACCATCCCTCAAAGCATCACAATACACTGTGAACCTCTTGCTCTGGTCTGGCAGAGTAAGGACTGGCGCCGTAGTTAACCTCTTCTTCAGCTCCTCGAAGGCCTTCTGACGCTCATCAGTCCAAAAGAAATCCACACCCTTCTCTAGCAAGGAAGTCAAAGGCTTCGCAATCTTGGAGAAATTCTCAATGAACCTCCGATAATACCCTGCTAAGCCCAGAAAAGAGCGGACTTCCTTCACTGTCTGCGGTACAACCCAGTCAAGCACATCCTTCACCTTCCCGGGGTCCACAGCAATACCTCCCTTGGAGATAACATGACCGAGGAATGGAACCTCGTCAATCCAGAACTCGCACTTGCTGAGCTTGGCATACAACTTGTGCTCTCTGAGCCTCTGCAACACAAGCCTCAGATGCTTCTCATGCTCTGCTTCTGACTTGGAATATATCAGGATATCATCAATGAATATCACCACAAAGGTGTCCAGATAATCCATGAAAACCTTGTTGATCAGATGCATGAAGAAAGCCAGAGCATTAGTCAAGCCAAAAGACATGACTGTATACTCGTATAGCCCATACTTGCAGGTGAATGCCGTCTTCGGGATATCCTCAGAACGAATCTTCAGCTGATGATAACCCGAACGCAGATCAATCTTCGAGAATACACAAGCACCCTGAAGCTGATCAAAGAGATCCTCAATACGCGGCAATGGATGCTTGTTCTTCATGGTGACTGCATTCAGATCCTGATAATCGACGCACATCCTCTTCGCACCATCCTTCTTCTCTACGAGCAATACAGGAAAAGCCCAAGGAGAGAAACTGCGACGGATATAGCCCTCAGCTAGCAACTCGTCGACAGTCTTCTTAACCTCCTCATGCTCGACGGGAGCCATACGATAGGGCCTTTTAGCAATAGGAGCTGTGCCAGGCAAGAGATCAATAGAAAACTCAATGTCGCGATCAGGCGGCATACCTGGCAAATCATCCGGAAAGACATCCGGGAATTTAGACACCACGCGAATACCATCCGTGGGTCTAGCCTCCATCTGATGAAGAAATCCAAAAGGCTCTGTAGCTCCAACAGTGACCTCCTGACCATCTGGTGCTGACAGAAGAACAGTCCTCTGAGCACAATCTATCCGGACTCCCCACTTGGCAAGAGTCTCCATCCCGAGGATCACATCAATGCCCTTAGTGTCTAGCACCATCAGATTCACACTGAAATCTACCCCCCTTATGGCCACACTGACTCTGGGACAGAAGACATGAGACCTCAACTGCCCTCCCGGTGAAGATACTAACATGCACCTCTTTAATGTGCTAGTAGGAATGCCATGATGCTCAACAAAAGACTGGGTGATGAAAGAATGTGTAGCACCAGTATCAAAAAGCAATGTTGCAGGATGGGTGTTGACCATGAACGTACCAATAACCACGTTAGGAGCCTCGGCCGCTGACTCGGCCGTCACGTGGTTCACCCTGCCCTGAGCTGAGGCCTTGGGCTGAGCTGCACGCCCCTGCTGTCCTGCCTGCGCCTTCCGAGGGCAGACGTTGGCGTAATGCCCCGGCTCGCCGTAGTGGAAGCACACTCGTGGAAATGCAGCGGCCTGCTGCCCAGCAGGAGGAGTGGGCACTCCCTGCCTCGGGGATGGTGGAGCCGGAGGCGCTGGAAGCCTCTAACCCTGTCCTGCCTGCTGCTGAGGACGAGGAGGAAACTGCTGCCGCTGCTGGTACTGCTGGGGCGGCCTCTGCTGCTGCTGCTGTGGATGCTGATAGCGGGGACGAGTGTTGCTGCCCGAAGAGGATGGAGCCATCTTCCTCTTCTTATCCCCAATCTCCCGGCGCTTACGCTCGGTGTTGAGGGCCGCATCAACCAGCTGGTTGAAGTTGTCGAAGCGGTGGTTCAGCAACGCATATTGGATGTGATCATCCAGCCCTTCCTTGAAATACTCCTGCTTGTCGCTATCACGGGCGACGTCAGCAGGGGCGTAGCGGGCAAGCTGAAGGAAACGGTCACGGTACTCCGTCACCGTCATAGATCCCTAAAACGACGGACACGGATAACAAGGATAGAAATCGCTCAATTTGTCAGGCTTACGAAAGGAGATCAAGGATAGGTCGAAACTCAAAAGAAATTGCCGGGAATCCCATCTAATTTTTACCTGCTTAAGGGCATGGAACTCCTTCTGCTTCATCTTCATTATGCCCTCAAGAATGTGATGGTTCCTGAAACGCTCACGGAACTGGACTCAGGTGAGAGCATCACGGTCCCGAGCCGGGTAGGACTCCCACCAGTCGAGAGCGGAGCCTCGCAGCTGCCCTGCTGCGTACAGAACCCTCTCCCGGTCGTCGCACTGCGCAACAACCAACTGGCGCTCCACCGAACGAAGCCAGTCGTCCGCCTGGAGTGGGTCCGTGGCGTGAGAGAAGGTCGGAGGGTGACCCCTCAGGAAATCCGCACGCCGATCACGAGGCTGAGGTGGCGGAGGAGGCGGCGGCTGGGCATGGATATGCTGCAGGGCCTGAACGGTATTGTTCAGGGTCGCCATCATCTGCATCTGGAGCTGGAAAAACTGCTCCGGGGTTAGTGGTGGCGGCATCGGCAACGGCTGACCGGTTCTCTGGTTGTTCTGCTCCTGCTGGTCAGAACCGGAATCGGTGCGCCTGGTGTTCACAATCTGATTGCAACAAACGAAATTTATGAGGATAAGATATGGTGCCGCTGCGGAAATGAAAGTTCGATAGGATATAACAGAGAGAAAGGAATATAGGTTTTACCCCCAACGATCTAACTCAAATTTTATTATTTAGTTCAAGTTGGGTAGGTTCGATTTGCATGAACAATTTTAACTACTAAACTATGCAATCAACCAAAGATCCAAATCATACATTTGCACAATAACAACCATTCAATGTTCACAACTTAGTCGAGTTTATCACACCTCTCGACTAACACACTCGTTCTAACATATTTTCATCGGGACAATCCAAACTTATAATTTACAAAATTAGGCGACTCGGGCCAACGTCTACGGAAACTAAGCTATTTCTCAGAAAAGACAGGAGAGATAGCAAATCAAGGGCTTAAGACTCAAGGAATAGAAGCAAAAGTGAATGTTTGGGTTTTGCGGAAGCAGAGCAAGCGAAAAGAAATCCCTAAACTCGACCCATTTCTATCTAGGCTTCGTCCTACAGTCGACACGGCTCTGATACCAATCTGTCACACCCGATTTATAAGAACATAAATCGAGCAATCATATATGCGCCAGGATCAGTCACGCATATATACAACAGATTATCAAGATATCACAACACATGTCACGAATAAAAGCGTATAAATTATAAAATGAGTATCTTTATTACAACTGAATCAAGAATCAGTTCAAGGAAATGCGGAAGCGTAAAATGAATACATGAAGAGCTGGGCGCCACAGGGACGTCGACTGGGAGACAAACGCCTAGAAGTCGTCGAAGCCGCTGACGTAGTCCTCCACGTTGCCGGGCACTGAGCAGCAGTCGAAGATATCCGAAATAGAACAGGAAAGTAGAGAGGCAAGTGTGAGTACAAACTAGTACTCAACAAGTATAACACAAACTATGAGGCTCTAGGTTAGCTGACTCAACTGCATTAGCTTTTAGTCTTGGCAATTTTTATTAAAGCTAATTACTATAAGTGGATGAATTACCATAACCCAATTGCATAATAAATTAATCAATATTATTTAAGAACTACTGAGAACCATCCAAACCAAAACCACCCGGGGAATCTCCCTAATCAAAGGTTGATAACCCCACTAATCAGACGGAGGATCTGGGCCGCTCATGACTGTGAGCACAGCTGATATATCAGTTTTACACTCTCGAGAGGTTGCACAACTTTACCCATAAGTCGTGAGCTACGCTAGTTGTTCATCACACTTCCTTAGGTGAGATGGCTAGCAAGCACACTACGAGACCGTTACAAAGGATCACGTTAGTAAGGTGTAACCGCTAAGGATTCTGGATCAGCGACGATGGGGCCCACCTCCGGGGGTACAAGACACACAGCACAGACCAAGCCGGAGGAGCAGGGACCATTGAAGCTTACCACCCCTCTTGCCCACGCAGGTAAGTTACTCCCGAACCAACACGACCTAATTAGTAAGTCAAGACCGTCCCATTCCAGTCTTGTGGTTGCGCGGTTGTCCCAGGTTGTCGCTCTATGAACCGGTCCTTATGGAGAGTAGCCAACCAAGCACTAAGCACCGTGCTGGCCCCCTAAACCAAGTTTCTACAAAAACATATTTTTAAGGACGCACGAACCACTCAAGCACACAGCACAGAGGGTCGGCTCCAGAATTAAGTTGCATAAGACCATTAATCAAATTAATTAAAAAGGACCAAGTGTGTTATAGCGCAGCAACCTAGCACAACTAACCAAAATGCAACCCAAAGGATATATAAAGGATATAAAGTGGCTAGGAAATCCTTATAGGCATACAGAATTTAAATGCAGTATGAAATTGTATTAAAAAGTGATAGGAGGTTCATGTTATACTTGCCTTCCTCGTACTCTCCCGGCTGCTGCTCGAACTGCTCGGAAGATGGCTGCTCCTGGTACTGATCCAAAGGCTCCGCGTCTACTCACGATCGCAACGCCAAAACACAGTCCAGCACATACGCACACATGCAAACAAGGACAAAATATAAGAAACAGTACAACATTACATAGAAATAGCACACAAAACTATGCTAGAACTATTCTACACGTTACAACGATCGTGTGGATATAAAGAACACCTAAAACGGAGCTAAAACGCGAAAACTACGCTTAAAACGAGATCCAGGGACCTATTTGTAAGAAAAACCTAACTTCCAGGGGTTTCTGCGCAAAAACCGAGGGTCTAAACGTAATTAAAGCATAGACTCAGGGGTTAGCACGTGAAAACACGCGGCATGGACTGCGGGTATGAAAACTGGAAAGCCCAGGGGTCTAAACGAGTAAAACAGGACTAAAACATAAATACTTTTGAACCAAAGAGTACTGCGGGTTGATTTCCCTAAAGGACAGGGGCTCTTTAGCAAAATGTCTGGCTGAAGCGGTAGCTTTTATCCTGGACCGTCAGATCTAATCTCAACGGCCCGGATTAGATCCAACTCGCGAAGCCGTATCTACGCGTAACGGCCGTCGGATCTCAATCCGACGCTCCAGACTCTTCCTTAGCGCGGATCTAATGCCTCCCGCTGGATCGAAGATGGACGGCCCAGATTTAATCGCAGGGGCGAACCGGTATGGGTGACGCTCGGCCGTTAGATCGCGATCGGAGGGCTCTGGGCGGAGGGTATGCGGGATCTAATCCTACGCGTCCTTCACGGATCGGGCGGCTGAGGGTACTCCGGCGGCTCCGGCAGCGGCGGGACTACGGGCGCGGCGGAGAGCTCGCCGGCGCCACGCGATGGAGCGATTCCGCGGGCGATGGACAACGAGATCCGGTCGGGAAGAGAGAGGAGGACACAGGGAAATGATTTGAGGCGTTCGGGGGCGGCAATGCTGGCCGTAGCGGCCGAGCGACGGCGGCGAGCGGCTCGGGAACGCCGGCGAGCGCGCGCGGCCGCAGAGAGGCGAGACCGAGGGGAAAGGAAGGCGGGAGAGGGTCCTTACCCCACCGGGGCAAACCCACGGTGCTTGGGCGACGGCGGAAGGCGGTGAGGAGCCGGCGCGGCGGCGACCCGAAGCTTGCGGCGGCGGCGATGCTCAAGGCTAGGGTTTGTGCGGACGGGGCACGACGGCGGCTTAGGAGAAACCCTAGAGAGGCGGCGGGGCTTTATAGAGCGGCCACGCGGCATCCTAGCGAGCGGGCCCGAGGCGAAGAAGATCGCCGGAGGTTTCGGGGCCGTTGCGCCGGGGAAGAAGGAGGAGAGGGGGAAGGGGACGGGGAGCTGACGTGCGGGGCCACCTGGCCAGAGAGAGAAAGGAGGGGAGGAGAGGCAGCGCACGGGGCTGGGCCGAGCGAGCGGCAGCGAGCGGCCCAGAGGAGCTGGCGCGCGTGCGAGCTGGGCTGAGGAAGTTGCGGAGGCCCACGCGGGGGAGGAAAGGAGGGAAAGGGAGGAGCTGGGCCTCGGGCGGCTTTGGGCCGTGGGAAGAAAGAGAGGGAGAGAGGGCCCGCGGGAAAAGAGAGAATGGGAGGGATGCTGGGCTGCTGGGCTGCTGCTCCCTTCTCTTCTCTTCTTTTTTTTTCTTTTCTACCCTCAAACCATTCAAACAATCTATTTGAATTCAAATAAGTTTGAATTCAAACCCTATAAATTCAACACAAGAAAAACAATGCTGCAGCACGAATGCACAAATATTTTAATCCTATGATAAATTTTATTTCCTTGTGTTATAAATTGCTTTAAATGCCACAAAAATTTAAGAAAAGCCTGGAAAATTCATTTAAGCCCAAATAAGTTCCTTAAAATGTGGGGAAATTACATTAGGGTGTTACAAACCTACCCCCCTTAAAGGAATCTCGTCCCGAGATTCGAATAGGCTTGCTAGCAAAGAGATCGGGATATGTCTTTCTCAACTCATCTTCTCGCTCCCAAGTAGCCTCGTCTTCCGTGTGATGACTCCACTGAACACGGCACATCTTGATCTTCTTGTTCCGGGTAACCCTCTCGGATATCTCCAAAATCTTCACTGGATGCTCGATGTAGGTCAGATCCTCCTGCACATCCAACCCTTCTATCGGTGCTTGCTCTTCTGGCACCCTCAAGCACTTCTTCAGCTGAGACACGTGGAACACATCGTGCACTCCTGAGAGATTTGGAGGCAACTCCAGACGATATGCCACCTCACCTTTCCGTTCCAACACCTTGAACGGACCAATGTATCGAGGAGCTAGCTTCCCTCTTACATTAAACCTGCGGATTCCTCTCATCGGCGAGACCTTCAGGTACACATGATCACCCACTGCGAAGGTCAACTCTCGGCGACGAACATCCGCATAGCTCTTCTGACGAGTCTGAGCGACCCTCAGATTCTCTCGCACCTGCTGTACCAGCTGCTCCGCCTCTTCAACAATATCCGGACCAAACACCTGCCTCTCACCAATCTGATCCCAATACAGCGGAGTCCTGCACTTTCGACCGTACAAGGCCTCGAAAGGGGATTTCTTCAGACTGGCCTGATAACTGTTGTTATACGAAAACTCTGCATACGGCAGGCATTTATCCCAGCTGGTACCATACTGAATAGCACAGGCTCGAAGCATATCCTCCAACACTTGGTTGGTTCTCTCTGTCTGCCCATCTATCTGAGGATGATAAGCAATACTGAAGCGCAGTTTCGTATCCAGCGAATCGTGCAACTGCTCCCAGAACCGCGAAGTGAACTGAGATCCTCGATCAGATATAATCTTCTTAGGAACACCATGCAGACAGACAATCCTGGAGATGTACAACTCTGCGAGTCTAGCACCAGAGTAAGTAGTGTTCACCGGAATGAAGTGAGCAACCTTCGTCAACCGATCCACTACTACCCATATAGAGTTGTACCCTTTCTGAGTACGAGGCAAGCCAACAATGAAGTCCATAGTGATTTCCTCCCATTTCCACTCTGGAATCTTCAACGGCTGCAATAACCCTGCTGGCCTCTGATGCTCTGCCTTGACACGCTGACAAGTGTCACAGATAGCCACGTACTCCGCAACGGAACGCTTCATTCCATACCACCAGAATCGTTCCTTCAGGTCGTAATACATCTTCGTACTGCCTGGATGGATAGAATATGCTGTATCATGAGCTTCACTGTCACACCCGATTTATAAGAACATAAATCGAGCAATCATATATGCGCCAGGATCAAGTCACGCATATATACAACAGACTATCAAGATATCACAACACATGTCATGAATAAAAGCGTATAAATTATAAAATGAATATCTTTATTACAACTGAATAAAGAATCAGTTCAAGGAATGCGGAAGCGTAAAATGAATACATGAAGAGCTGGGCGCCACAGGGATGTCGACTGGGAGACAAACGCCTAGAAGTCGTCGAAGCCGCTGACGTAATCCTCCACGTTGCCGGGCACTGAGCAGCAGTCGAAGATATCCAAGATAGAACAGAAGAGTAGAGAGGCAAGTGTGAGTACAAACTCGTACTCAACAAGTATAACACAAACTATGAGGCTCTAGGCTAGCTGACTCAACTGCATTAGCTTTTAATCTTGGCAAATTTTATTAAAGCTAATTACTACAAGTGGATGAGTTACCATAACCCAAATTGCATAAGGAATTAATCAGTATTAATTAAGAACTACTGAGAACCACCCAACCAAAACCACCCGGGGAATCTCCCTCGTCAAAGGTTGATAACCCCACTAATCAGACGGAGGATCTGGGCCGCTCATGACTGTGAGCACAGCTGATATATCAGTTTTACACTCTCGAGAGGTTGCACAACTTTACCCACAAGTCGTGAGCTACGCTAGTTGTTCATCACACTTCCTTAGGTGAGATGGCTAGCAAGCACACTACGAGACCGTTACAAAGGATCACGTTAGTAAGGTGTAACCGCTAAGGATTCTGGATCAGCGATGATGGGGCCCACCTCCGGGGGTACAAGACACACAGCACAGACCAAGCCGGAGGAGCAGGGACCATTGAAGCTTACCACCCCTCTTGCCCACGCAGGTAAGTTACTCCCGAACCAACACGACCTAATTAGTAAGTCAAGACCGTCCCATTCCAGTCTTGTGGTTGCGCGGTTGTCCCAAGTTGTCACTCTATGAACCGGTCCTTATGGAGAGTAGCCAACCAAGCACTAAGCACCGTGCTGGCCCCCTAAACCAAGTTTCTACAAAAACATATTTTTAAGGATGCACGAACCACTCAAGCACACAGCACAGAGGGTCGGCTCCAGAAATAAGTTGCATAAGACCATTAATCAAATTAATTAAAAAGGACCAAGTGTGTTATAGCGCAGCAACCTAGCACAACTAACCAAAATGCAACCCAAAGGATATATAAAGGATATAAAGTGGCTAGGAAATCCTTATAGGCATACAGAATTTAAATGCAGTACGAAATTGTATTAAAAAGTGATAGGAGGTTCATGTTATACTTGCCTTCCTCGTACTCTCCCGGCTGCTGCTCGAACTGCTCGGAAGATGGCTGCTCCTGGTACTGATCCAAAGGCTCCGCGTCTACTCACGATCGCAACGCCAAAACACAGTCCAGCACATACGCACACATGCAAACAAGGACAAAATATAAGAAACAATACAACATTACATAGAAATAGCACACAAAACTATGCTAGAACTATTCTACGCATTACAACGATCGCGTGGATATAAAGAACACCTAAAACGGAGCTAAAACGCGAAAACTATGCTTAAAACGAGATCCAGGGACCTATTTGTAAGAAAAACCTAACTTCCAGGGGTTTCTGCGCAAAAACTGAGGGTCTAAACGTAATTAAAGCAGAGACTCAGGGGTTAGCACGTGAAAACATGCGGCATGGACTGCGGGTATGAAAACTGGAAAGCCCAGGGGTCTAAACGAGTAAAACAGGACTAAAACATAAATACTTTTGAACTAAAGAGTACTGCGGGTTGATTTCCCTAAAGGACAGGGGCTCTTTAGCAAAATGGCTGGCTGAAGCGGTAGCTTTTATCCTGGACCGTCAGATCTAATCTCAACGGCCCGGATTAGATCCAACTCGCGAAGGGGTATCTACGCGTAACGGTCGTCGGATCTCAATCCGACGCTCCAGACTCTTCCTTAGCGCGGATCTGATGCCTCCCGCTGGATCGGAGATGGACGGCCCAGATTTAATCGCAGGGGCGAACCGGTATGGGCGACGCTCGGCCGTTAGATCGCGATCGGAGGGCTCTGGGCGGAGGGTATGCGGGATCTAATCCTACGCGTCCTTCGCGGATCGGGAGGCTGAGGGTACTCCGGCGGCGGCGGGACTACGGGCGCGGTGGAGAGCTCGCCGGCGCCACGCGATGGAGCGATTCCGCGGGCGATGGATGACGAGATCCGGTCGGGAAGAGAGAGGAGGACACAGGGAAACGATTTGAGGCGTTCGGGGGCGGCAATGCTGGCCGTAGCGGCCGAGCGACGGCGGCGAGCGGCTCGGGAACGCCGGCGAGCGCGCGCGGCCACGGAGAGGCGAGACCGAGGGGAAAGGAAGGCGGGAGAGGGTCCTTACCCCACCGGGGCAAACCCATGGTGCTTGGGCGACGGCGGAAGGCGGTGAGGAGCCGGCGCGGCGGCGACCCGAAGCTTGCGGCGGCGGCGATGCTCGGGGCTAGGGTTTGCGCGGACGGGGCACGACGGCGGCATAGGGGAAACCCTAGAGAGGCGGCAGGGCTTTATAGGGCGGCCACGCGGCGTCCTGGTGAGCGGGCCCGAGGCGAAGCAGATCGCCGGAGGTTTCGGGGCCGTTGCGCCGGGGAAGAAGGAGGAGAGGGGGAAGGGGACGGGGAGCTGACGTGCGGGGCCACCTGGCCAGAGAGAGAAAAGGAGGGGAGGAGAGGCAGCGCACGGGGCTGGGCCGAGCGAGCGGCAGCGAGCGGCCCAGGGGAGCTGGCGCGCGTGCGAGCTGGGCTGAGGAAGTTGCGGAGGCCCACGCGGGGGAGGAAAGGAGGGAAAGGGAGGAGCTAGGCCTCGGGCGGCTTTGGGCCGTGGGAAGAAAGAGAGGGAGAGAGGGCCCGCGGGAAAAGAGAGAACGGGAGGGATGCTGGGCTGCTGGGCTGCTGCTCCCTTCTCTTCTCTTCTTTTTTTTTCTACCCTCAAACCATTCAAACAATCTATTTGAATTCAAATAAGTTTGAATTCAAACCCTATAAATTCAACACAAGAAAAACAATGCTGCAGCATGAATGCACAAATATTTTAATCCTATGATAAATTTTATTTCCTTGTGTTATAAATTGCTTTAAATACCACAAAAATTTAAGAAAAGCAAGGAAAATTCATTTAAGCCCAAATAAATTCCTTAAAATTTGGGGAAATTACATTAGGGTGTTACACGTAGCGCCAACCATCTGAAGAATAGAAGATATCCATTAGAAATCACAATACTTACTTCCATTTTCAGAAATATACCGCACGAAAAGAAAACATATGGAGATAATGTAACAGATTGATAGCTCGATAGATAACTGGACAGGAACTCGAATTAAAGATCATAACTGGTGGTCTTTATGTTACATCTTGGTAATCTACTAATTACCATCAAACGATACCTACACCTGCCACATCTAATACAACAAGTGGCCCTTAGGTCAAACTAGACTACTCACTACCTATTTCACACTATACTACACTGAGTACATCTAGGATATCGACGATACAGATAAACTAGTAATCGTCGAGGTTGCCCACAGAAGACTGGCTGCCGGAAGAAGAACGATTGGGCTGAGGATTTGGTTCTGGATCTCCGTTCTTGGAATCAAGATATGAAACTCCTTCAATCTCCTCCGGGTCTTCTTCCTCATCTTCACTCTCAGGCTCCTCAGGTACATCAAGAGGTACCTGCTGCTCTTGGAGCACATTAATGTGGTTGCTGGCGTCGTCTAGCTCAAGGGTGAGGTCATGGACTTGTTCCTGGAGGAACTTAATAATGGTATTGCGCTGAATGATTACTGCATCACTCTCAATGATCTGATCTTCTCGGTGAATAATGGTTTCATCCCGCTGTGCGATAGCTTCATTTTTAGCAGTGATCGTAGCTTGGAGCTCTTCAATCTGAGTAACCTGTTGGTCAACATTTATATGATGACTTTGGGCTATGCTGGTCAGCTGGTTCATACTGCGGTGCTGAAGTATCTGATAGTGGTGCTGTACATTCATGAATCTGATCAGAGTACATAACGTCTCCAAGGCCAGATCTTCCAGCAAATGGCCACCATGTGATATTCGGAAAACCCACTCGGGGTCACGAGAATCTGCAGCAGGAAATAGGCCAATAGGATATGTGGCAAATTCTTCTGGATGTTGGTCACAAAAAATGTGGATAGCGTCAAGGGCTGCCGCTTCTATAGTATCAATGAGGCGATAACCAACCACATTACTCTCGATGGGCTGCCATAGGGATCGAAAAGGATGTTGAGGGATGGTCATCTTCACTCTGCACCGAGGAACACCCTCTTCACTATACTCAACTCCATCATACTGTGGTGGCTCGGTGTAGCAAAATAACTGAAGTGACTCCCACAAAAGACGTGGAAAACCCTCCCAATGCAAGGCATTGGTATGAGCATATCCCTCGTGGTCCCAAAAGATCTTTGGAAATTCCGCCATCTAAAGCAAGAATTCAAATGGTGAGATTTGAAGGCTTTTCAACAAAGAGTTGAATAGACTAGTCAAGAAAGTTGAATTATAGGCATGGAATAGCCAGAAAGCAATTACCCTGCCGAGAACTCAACTAAGATTTCCCAAGAATCCTATTGAAACCGTATTGGAGATAGACAACACTCTATACATCCTTAAAAGAACCACACATTCAATGTACTCACTTTGCTTGATAATGGATTATGCATGCACGTACTATTTGACCTCACAATCAAAAATAATTACCAAATATTTTTGGACTTACGTGGTTAATTTCGGTGGCACAATACATACATCTCTCTCTATAATAAAAAGCGATAAGCCCTATCCGTCTTAACTTATAAATCGTGGTTAATGTACTTGCAGAAAATCATAGTTGTATATTGTGAACCTTTCATGCCAGCATGTCATGAAAGTGTCCCCAAACATTACTGTTCACTATAGAAACAGTATCCGTACAATTCCCGCCGTACGGACAACGTTAACGTACGTTACATCTGCACGTATTCACAGGGGTACCGTAAAGGATGGGGATATGAACAGCGATCACCATATCTTGTGCCTAACCATATACTCCCAATATGATCAACTTATTGTGGATATATTGGCAGCATCTCAAGTAAGCCACTGCTTGATAAACAGTGTTCGGTTTGCATCACCGACGGGAAGGCCAATCTCTCTCAGTTGGTTGAGGATCCTTACCTTCTTACCTCAATGTCGAATACGTCGTTACAAAATATAAGGTTGATTGTGCTTGAAAGTAAGTTGTTACCGAAATGTAGTGCTGGAAGTTAGAGTAGTACTATATATATTAGTAGCCACATGATAACTCCCATATAAACCCTTAGAGCTTTACGATCTAAGAACAAACCTTAACAAGTCCAACGTTATTTATAAACTCTTTTGTTAAAAAAATTTTATCCTGAAAATAATTTTAAGAGCTGCTGCAATCTGTAAACGTAAACCTGCAGCTCTGATACCAGCTGTGGTAGAACCGACTAAATTATTCTGGTTCAAGTACGCATACCGTCGCTAAACCGGCGACAGAGTCTCTACGCACTTCAAACAGAACAACTCATTGGTCTGTCGGGTCACCGCCCTATTCAACTACGGTTACACAGGATCGACGTAGGTTTACCTCGCACGAAGGTGAGTCCAGCATTATAACAGCTCACAAATTTTACACCACAGAATAAATACACATGATTACACAGAAGTTTTGTTTTACCCTAACTAGTACAAATTTATACAAACATTATTCGAAACTTTAGGTTTTAACAGCCATTGTTCAGAGGGGGCAGCGGAAAAGATACAACAATGCAACTACATACGTCGCAGAGGTAGGCACCATACTTAGCCCAAAGCATGGCGACATTCCGATGGTTCATTGCCGGTCGGGGACGGATCCCACTCCACGGACCAGCCAGACGGAATAGAACAGGACCAAGGAGAACTAGCCACTGAGTCCTCGAATGGCATACCTGAAAATAACATTACTAGTGAGGCTGAGTATAATAATACTCAGCAAGGCTTACCCATCAATTGGGTATACTTAGCCCATAACTAGACCATGAGAGGTTGAAAGGTTCTAGGTTTTCTTTTGCTGAAAAGCAACAAAGAGTATGTCTTTACTTTCATATTTTGGCTTTCAGATTCTAGCTTCTTTTAATCATTCTAGGTAAGCACCTATACTAGTCAAGCAAGGTAGATATTAAGCATCCATCAAATTATTCCATTAACTATTACTATTCTTACTCTATGTGGCAGAAGTATCAAGCAGTCTCAATCTCCGCGAGAAACGAACGATTCCTGAATCAAATTTCATAACCTTGCAAGGGATCCTAACTCACATGCTCGGAAACTTTCCTTTCCGGGCAACCATTCCCCTCATTTTCCGAGGCCTGGATCAGGCCCACCACAAGCGATTGCAGGACCGTACGCACATCCAATATGCAGGATGTACGTCTACAGCGTGACTGTATGACCGTACTCCTGTCTGCTATGCAGAACGTACTCCCACATGTCGGTGCGTGTGTGCAACACAAACCATAATTCGAGTGGTGGGGTAAGTCCACTTGCCAGGCCAATCAGGTACTAGGCTTACCGCGTACCATATTTACGGTATGTGGCTAGTACTTTCAAACACTTGATCACCACTACCACACACTGCAGCCTTATCAAATTGATCAACATAGACGGTACCATTCAAGGTTATGGTACTGCACATAATTCGATCTGTGATCCTTATAGTGATTGCAAAATAGTAAACAATCAACTCCTATATCGCGCAAGTGACAGGAAATCACTCGACTTCTGCCGGTCTTATTAGCAGAGCATCTACTCATCCAGGACTTGGAAACATTACATAGGTTCCTAAGTTTCATGCAACTAGGGTTTCATAACAATTCCTAATACTTAATGCACAAGATAGATATATAGTAACATAAGTGCATAATTTAAAATACTGGGTTATGCGCAGGAGCGTGCCTTCTTGAGCGGGGCTGGGGTCAGGGATGTCAAAGACTTCCGAACCTTGGTTCAGGGCTTCAGTTAAATCCTCGGCGACATTCATCTGGTCTTCAGAAAACCCTTGCTCGGGCTCCTGGATTAGCTCGTAGACTCCGTCGTCAAGTGTCGCTGACTCTACATGATATGCAATGATTTGAATTAGGTGGTTCTTGAGTTAAGAATTTTACTTCACAATAAATTTGCAATCTAACAAATTGATAAACACAACTTCATAAAACAAGAAATTTGAATTCAAACCTACTATTTGTATCTTAATTCAATTATCATAAATAATCGGATTAATTGAATTAGGTTAATAAGTTTGATTTCTATTTTTAAATCGACAAAGGATATGGCCTTGAATTTTTTTGGGTAAGCTTACTTCTAACAGATGAGCTTACTATGAATTTTTCAAAAATTTCTGAGAATAGAAACTAAAGCATTTGAATTAAGTTCAAATTTCAAGTTTAAATTCAAACCTTAGGCAAAACAGTGCAATAAATTCTTGAAAGATTTACTATGAACTACTCAATTATAGCACATCAGTGTGACAGTTCGTGTACTTGCAATGCTAGAAATATATTTTGTTAGTGTGAAATATGTGTTTGTTTGTATAAAGCTTATGTGTGTTTATGTGAAGTTTTTGAAAATTTAAAGTGCAAGTGAAAAAGGGGTATTTTTGTAATTACAGAAAAATCCAGGGTTGTTTTTACAAAATGTATTTGGATAAAGGTAATTTCAAAATAAGTGAAAGGTGGTTTTGTAAACATGTTTTCCTTATTTTGTCCCTTGTAAAAACATATATTTATTTATCCAAAAGTTTCATTGGAAATGTGTATGTTGAAGTGTGTAAAAATTTTGGGTAAAATGGTGAAAATAAGGGTATTTATGCAATTTTATAAAAGTACAAGACCTTTTATGCAAATGTTTGATTTACAAAAGTAACTTTCAAAATTACTTAGGACTAAAGTGTAAAAGATGCAAGTCATCATGACACGTCTATCTCATCATTATGACGAGTCCATCCCGTCATTATGACGTGTCATAAATGCTTGCATTTAAGTCCTGAAATTTTATGAATTACATTTCTAGGACAAAAGCAATTCAAATCCGACTTTTGTTCAAACATTCACATATAAAAATGTAAATTTTGAGTTTTTGAACTTGAGCCCTAAAGCAATGTTGTAGAGTTTGAGAAACTCTCCAACTTTCGTTTTGGGCATTTCTTCATTTGGGTTTTAAATCAACAGGAAATTTTGGTTTTACAGACGAGCCCCTGCAGTTTTCTGAAATCGCGTATAAGTCCTTGGGAAATCTGTTTTCCCTTTCTCCTCTATTCTTTCTCTCTCTGCCTTATCTTCTCCCTGGCGCTTCTTTGTTTCTTGGCCGGCAGCACCTCTCTGCTCCTTTCTTTTTTGTTCCTCCCCTCTCTCCTCCACCGACCGGAGCAGGCAGCAAGCGCAGGCGGTGGGCGCTCGGGGCCGGGCGGGCGACGGCCCGAGCGCGAGCACGCGGGAGCGCGCGGCACAGGCGCTGGGTGATGGAGCGGCGGCGGCGGCGGCTCGGCCCGAGCGCGAGCGCGCAGGGCGCGCGGCTGGCGGCCCAGGCGGGGCGGCGCCGCGCGAGCTAGCGCTGGTGTGGCGCGCGTGGGGGCCAGAGCGGACGGTGCAAGGCACGGGGCTCAGGCGCAGGCGGGGCAGCGGCCAAGGCAGCGCGCGCGCGCGGGCATCGCGGGAGGCGGCGCGGCCCCGGCAGTGGCGCAAGCGGGGGGCCCGAGAGGCAGGCGGCGCTGGGTGCTAGCGCGTGAGCTGGGCGGAGCACAGGAGTGGCAGAGGCTCGGATGGCTGTGGCGGGCGCCGGGCGAGTGGGCGCGGAGGCACAGGAGCCAGGGTGAATCCAGGAGCGGCGCCTGGTGCGGCTTGGCCGGCGCAGGGCTGGGCAGCGCGGCCCTAGGCGGCAGGAACATGGGTGCGCGGCTCGGGAGGCATGAAGCAGACGCGCGTGCGGAAGCGAGCTGGCGTGGCGGCTCGTGCGCAGAGCAAGCGACGTGAACGGGCGCCGAGCTGGCGGCGTGAGCAGGCACTGGAGCGGAGGGCGCGGAAGGAGTTGCGGCACGCGGGCGGCGCAGAACGCGGCAATGTAGGGTTTCTGCGCGAATCGGTGCGGGCACCCGGAGTCGAACGATGGTGACGTCCTAGGTTTACTCCCCCGCGACCTCCTGTGCAGACGAGCAACTATGGCACGCACGCGATTCGAGCATGCGCGGAAGTGACGTGGCAAGACCGGAGTAAGCGCGGATCCGGCAATCGAAGAAAGAGAAGGAGCTATGCAGGGCAACGGCACGCACAGGAGGAGTGCGGTGGAAAGCGGTTGCGCGAGATGCAGGAACACGACAGCCGTATCAAGGGCGCAGCTCAAGTATTCGATGAAATGCCGATACGCGTGCTGCTGGAGAACGCGAGGGTCCTGCCGTGGGGCGAGGCGTCAAGGGTACAAGACGCCGTCGGGCGGAGGTTGTGACGGTGTGCAGAGCAACGGTGTGCCGATGCAGCACGACAAGGCCGAAACGACGCCAGTCCAGCAGATGAGGAGGAAGAGGAGCAACAGCACGAAGTGGTCAAGACGGAAACAGCGGCGCGGATTTGACAACAGCGGGTGCGCAAACAGCATGGCGTCCAGGGTTTCCTTCCAGGATTTGACCACGTCGAGTGCTCAGCGTGGAGCGGCGGAAGCCACAGATAGTGATGCGGCTACGAGTTTGGCGAGGCGAGTTGGAAGGAGGGGTTGTGGAGCGAAGGCGGCAGTTAGGCGTGACGAGCTCGGAGGCGCCTCGGTGCAATCAAGCACGGCAACCCTGCCCGGCAAGCTTCTTCGTCAACCACGGAGTCTCGTCATCGTCGAGCTTTTCTCTTTGCCGATCCTATCACCACGGGACTTCACTTTCCGCGTGTTCCCCTGCATAACCAAGGCTACCCAAGGTTTGCCCTGTTCTGCTAGATCTTCTTAATGCCGGCGATTCCTTTGCCGGAATATCGCCGTTAACTTCCTGTTATCTGTTTTCTCGGACCAGGGACTTGATTGCTATGTTTTAGAAAGTTCTAGGGTGTTCATTATAAATTTTCCAAAGCTTTCTGTTTTTCAAATCGATGAACTTCTACATTTTATAGATCTTCGTAAGAAGTTCATAAAAATACGAAATCAGTTTTATTTGAAACCCTAGGTCCAAATCTACAAGTTATATGTTGTGATTTTGAATGGAAAGTCTTTGAAGTGCGGTCTATGTTAAATATTAGGAAATGTGTGCTTTATTTGCATCTTATGTGATATACATGTGTTATAGCTGGAAGATAAATTATAGGGTGTATGTTTATGTGAAGAAGTGTGACAGTTAGTTAATCCTATCACCCTAGAGCTCATGTCCCTACCATCAAGATATTGTCCTCGTCTTGATTGCTGTTTCCTTAAGTTCCTTGTCGTATATAGATCCTTGTCAGTCTGTGTGCATCTACTGCTTAGCTAATACGTCTTGACAGTTATACTTCAGTGGCAGGTTATCAACCTAGCCACTTAGCATCTGTTTTCTTTAAGTATATAATGTTCCTGTGTAACAGCTGTCAGTCGATGCTTCTACCATCGGCTGGTTAGCTGAAACGGTTGTTATCTTTCTAGTATCGGCTACTGCCGATAACATTCTGTTGTTCCGTCCTATATCGGCTATCACATAGCCAATCAAGTTGAGGTGCACACACGATCTTAGGGTTCTTGCTATCGGCCGATCCAAGCCGATTCTAGTTGTCTTTCATATCAATCTAATATGGCCGATCAATCCTTAGTTTTCTCATCCTTATCCACATACTTCTATTAGTCGATTTATCGACTAAGAGATCGGCTATATATCTATCGGTCATATACCCTTAACCACATTCCGTTCGGCTATACGTCACTCAATTGTTGTGCTGACGTAATCAAGTCGATATAACCACACTTAGTTACTTAGAATAACACTTAAGCACATCTCAGTTAAGACAATGGCTTTAGGAATCATCCCTCTACTAAAGTAATCGATGCTTTCATCGATCATCTAGGAACACGATGCACCTTTCCATCGGCTAAACCTCTATTGTTTCCAATCGGCTCTGTTGTAATCTTCAACGAGTAGCCGATTCTAGTTAGTTGTCCCCCCAAAGCTCTATCTAGGTTTAGTTCAGATCTTTTTGGTTGATATGTGAATAGTATGTTGTATGAATGCTGGTTTGCAATTGAATTGTGAAGTAAGCTAGTTTTATGTGCACACTTTGAATGAAATGTTGCATTGCATGTAGATACGATTATTTCGGCAACGGTACCTACGAGATCTCCCCGGAGTCTGTGGAGGATATTCCTGAAGACCAAATGAACGTCACCAAGGGATTAACTGAAGCCCCGAACCAAAGTTCGGAAGATATTAACATTTCTAACTTCAGACCCACCAATAAAGGCAAGCCCCGGACATATCCCACTACTTTATTTACACTGCAATCTATGTCTATCTATATTATATCTTGCATTAAGTCTAGAAATTGAAGTGAAACCCTAGATGCATGAATCCTAGGAATCCAATGTAATGCTCCCGAGTCCTTATCGGATAGTTGCTCCGCTAATAGGACCGGTAGAAGTCGAGTGATTTCCTGTCACTCGCGCGATATAGGAGTTGCATGTTTACATTCCTGCAACCACTATAAGGATGACGGACAGGGTCATGTGTTGTATCATGACCTGGAAGTTTACCCTGTCTGTTTTGATAAAAGCTTTAAGGTCGAAATGTGTGGTAGTGGTGGCTAAGTTTTTGAAAGTACTAGCCACATGCCGCGAAATATGGTAAGCGGTAAGCCTAGTAGCCAATCGGCCCGGCAAGTGGACATACCTCCCACCACTCGATTTTATGTTATGTTCACACGCACCGACGTGTGGGAGTACATTCTGCAAGGCAGACAGGAGTACGTCCTACAGTCGCTTGTGGTGGACCTGATCCATGACCCGGAATGAAAGGCAAACGGTTGCTTCGGAACGATCGTTGGATCTTCCAAGCGTGTGTGTTAGGTTTACCTTGCAAGGTTAAATTCGATTCGAATCGTCCGCCTCTCACGATGCATGAGACTGCTTATCCCTTCTGCCACATTGAGTAAAAAGTATAACTGTTGATGAGATAATCTTGGTGAATGATAATATCTATCATGCTTGTTTAGTATAGGTGCTAACCTAGAATGGCTAATCAAACTAGAATCTGAAAGCTAAAACTTGAAAATAAGTTATATTCTTAGTTGCTTTTTAGCTAAAATTAAACCCGGAACCATTACAAGCTTTCATGAGTCTAGTTATGGGCTAAAGTATACCCAATCCCGGGTAAGCCTTGCTGAGTATTAGTATACTCAGCCTTGCTAGTTTTATGTTTTTCAGGTAAAGCCTTTGAAGATCCTACTCTTTCCCTGTTTTGGCCCTGTGCTCTCCCAGATGATTGGTCCGTGGAATAGGATCCGTCCCCGGCCAACCCTGATGATATCGAGTGATGTCGTGCCCGGGCTTAGCATGGCATCCGTCTTGACGACGTATTGTAAATCATCGCGTATGTTTTCCGCTGCCAAAAGCCAAAACTTCAACAGTTGTACTGTTTTCTCTAAGTTTGAAATTTCGTATTACTTTTGAAAAACTCTTACCATGTAATTCCTTGTGATGTAAAATATAATGGTGATTGTATCTCTGGACTCACCTTCGTGTGAGGTAACCTTATTTGATCCTGTGTATCGGTGGTTTATCGGGACGTTACCCGACAGGCCAAGTGATTATACCGTTTGAAGCACGTTGGAGCCCTCGGGATTGGACTCGCGTACTTGAGCCGGTATAATTCAGGTTGGTTCTGCCACAATCAGATGGTAAAAAGATCTAAGCATGAAAACCTTAGTGACATGCTTGAATAAATTTAAACCATTTCAAGCTTGATTTGCATAAGTTTAAATTAGTTCAAACTAGGGTTCAGTACTGCAAGTGAAGTTTTTACACAAGCTTACTTACAACTTAACCAGGCTACACACCAAAAATCACAAGAAATAGAGCTAGCATGCAAAAAGTTACATATAAGATACCCTTTTGCTAAACTTTAAAATAACTCAAAAAGCATTTTGTTTCAAAGCAGACTCTAAAAACCAAAGTTGTAGAGCTAAACTTCTGGAGTACAACAAAACTGGTTTGATAATTTTTGGATTTTTCTACTAATTCCTATGGATTTTCAAATTTGGCTAACTTGAAATGTGGGGGTACTGATTTTTCACAGAAAGGCCCCTGGAAAGATTGAAATCCTTGCAATTGGGTCCTTAGCCGGGTTTTCCAGAGAAGCCGATCTACGGCGACCAAATTCCGGTGGTGGGGCTCACAGGCGGCAAGGAGAAAGTGGGGGAAAAGGTTCAGGAGCTCACGGCGGTCACAGGGGTGGCCGGTGTTGAGGACGAGAGGGGCTGAAACGGCGAGTCGACGGCGAACAGGGGCGGGCGGCGGGGCTCCGAGGGACGGCGGCGGCGTTTTGGTGGCCGGAGTGCAGGAGAGTGGCGAGGAAGTGGCTAGAAAGCTTCCACGCGATGATGTGGTGCTGCTGGTGTGCTTGGCAGGGGCTGAGAGGCGGCGGAGCGTTGGGACGACGTCGAGACCGAGCGGCGGCGGAGCTCGAGCTCACCGGCACTGTGGTCCGGGCTGCTCGAGTGCGGGAAAGTGAAATTGGACGGGTCTGTGAGCCTCAGTGGGTTGCGGCGGTGCTACTGGAGCACTGGATCGCGGGTAGGAGGCGGCGGAGGCGGCTGACGACGGCGGGCAGGAGCTGCGGCGGAGCTCCGGCGAAGAGTAGCGCTCGAGAAGAAGGAAGACAATGGAAATGTGAGTGTGTGAAGGCAAGAGTGAGTTCACTGGAGCTTAGGGACGTGCTTCAAGTCGAGGAGGAGGCACGGCGAGCGACAGCAGGTGCTGGCAAGCCGGCGGGAGGCGTGGCGCTCTCGGGCGTCGCCGGCGCGACGTGGAGGGGCGAGGAGGGGCCAGCGGAGTCCGGGCAAGCGGTGGGCGCGGTGCTGGAGGGCACGTGGCGCAGGATTAAGCGGCGCGGGGGCGGCTGGGGCTCGGGAAAATGGCCGGCGGGCGGCGGTCAGGTGCGGAGAGAAAACAGAGAGAGGGAGGGCTGGAGGTAGACGATGAGGACTAGTGTGCAATTTTCCAAAAATACAGGGACTCCACTGTAAAGCCAAAACAACTTTCAAACCATAGCTCAAACGAAAATGTGCCCAAAAGCAAAAGTGTAGAGCATAACAAGATCTACAACTTTCCTTCAAGATTCAGTTTAAAAAGAGTTAAGAATTTGAATCTATTTTAAAACTTGACAAAATTTTAAACTTCATAGAAATCCTATTTAAAATCTACACTCCAATTGAATCCTTAGGGTAGTTTCACTTCTATCTGTGGTTTAAAAGTAAGTTCTTGCCCTTTTGCAAAACAACCTTCACATATTTTGATTTTTCCTACCACTCACACACATTTTGCACAAAAGGACCTGAACTTTTCATAATTACAAAAATGCCCTTTTCCCTTTGCATTTAAGTCTTTAAACACACATACAAGATCAAACACATTTATATCCTCCGGAGCCATGAAGATCTGGTTATAGCTGGCGTTGCCGTCCATGAAACTCAAGATCTTATGACCAGCAGCTGCGTTGATCAATGTCTCCGCGACAGGCATCGGGTATTCGTCCTTTGGAGTAGCCCTGTTGAGATCTCTGAAGTCCACACAGACTCATCATCGGCCATCCTTCTTTTGCATAGGTACGACACTTGAAATCCACTCGGCATACCTGCAGGGCCTGATGAATCTTGCTTCTAGCATTTTCTCCACATCTTTCTTGACTTCCACCAGAACTTCAGCCTTCATTTGTCGCGCTCGCTGCTGAAATGGCCGAAATCCCTTCTTGAGACGGAGCCGATGCTCGACTATGCTCCTGTCCAACCCAGGCATCTCCGTATAATCCCAGGTGAAGCAATCTGCATTCTCCTTTAGCAAAGCTATCATTGGCTCCTGTAGACACGGGTTTAACTTTTTGCTGATAAATGTTGGTCATGGCTTATCCCCAGGACCAATGTCAATTTCTTCGAGCTCGTCAGCCGACATAAACCTGTATCCTAACTTTCCATCATCTGTTAAGTCAACACTGCAGATGGACAGAGAAGATAACCTTCATTAATCTTTGAAATTTTACAATTGAAGTTTGGCTGGCTGCTGGAGCGGGCCTCCCTGTAACTGCTATGATCATATAAAACACTTGTCATAAAAAATTTACATTTTATTTTTTGGGGCCGATCGCGGGGATCGGCCTTGCCGAGTGCGTCAGAGCAGCTCGCCCTTTGTGTTTTATCTACTCTGTAAGGCTAGTGGATAAGACCAGCCTCACCTCATTTTTTGTAGCTTCAACGCGGTCACAACCTTCCAAACTGATCCCTAAGATCGGCTCTTGGTCTTCCGCATCCCAGATGCTCATGGCGGCATGTGAAATCTCGATCGAGTCATCTGCATGAACCACCTCTACCTCATCTCCATCCCACTGAATTAGACATTGATGCATTGTGGAAGAGATGCAGCAGTTGGCATGGATCCAATCTGTGCCAAGTAGGACATTGTATGTACTCTTGCTATTGACGATGAAGAAAGAGGTTGGGACAGTCTTGTTTCCAACGGTCAGATCCATACTAAGAACGCCTTGTGCCTCTGATGTTTGGCCATTGAAATTGCTCAGCGTGACGTTGGTCTTGATCAGATCTCCAGTGGATCGCCCCAACCGACGCAGCACTGAGTACGGCATTATGTTAACTGCTGCTCCTATGTTGACCAACATCTTATTGACAGGGTGGCCGTTTATGTAACCCTTAAGGTATAAGGCCTTCAAATGCTTGTAGTTCTTTGCTCGGAGCTTCTAAAATACAACTGGCCGTGGCCCCAAGTCAAGCTGGGCTACCGGTAACTCTTTGCGGCCTTGAGCGTGGAACTCCGCGGGGAGTACAAACACCATATGTGCATCAGCTGATGTCTGCGCATCGGCTCTTGTTGGCTTTGAACGCTACTCCTTCTTGGGAGGGCACGACTCCCTTTTTTAGGTGTAATGGACTTTGTCCGCCAAATCCGGGTGCGCCTTCCTCAGTGTCTCAAGATATCTGACCTCGGCTTCCTCTAGACTGCGCAGCTGCTGTACCTGGCGTTTCTGGGAATGGTTAAGTCCATCAGGGCACCAGCGCGGCCGATGATACTTATCCTCCTCTTCTTCAAAGTCCACCCTTTTGCGTGGTGGTTGAATCTGCTCCTGCTGGAGCGGCACAGGTCCCAAACGTCGAAAAACCGAGACCGCATTTGCATCACGCTTCCAGGATCCGTACTCCGGGCCATCCTTAGTAGTAGGCATTCGGCTCATGCCAGAGTCCCAGCAATACTTGAAGAACGGGCAATGCCAATGATCACGCGTATCTTCCCGCTTCTTCAAACTTTTCCCAGTACGGCGTTCATACTCTTCCTCCTCTAACTCATGCTGGAGACATTGCTGGTACTGGTATTCATACTTTTTAAGGAGATCGGAAGAAGCCGGTCATTCATTCCTGACATGCTTTACTTGTTCTTCTGTGATATATCCCTTTTCCCCTTTTTGGGCGTGCTAGAATGTGTTGTCGGTCAAAACCCACCGGCGTGCAGCGCAGGCAACACGAGGAGCTGGGAGGCTTCCGGGACTGCTGGTGGGCCCCGATCCCTCAGTCAACGGCCCAGGATCCGGCACACGACCTCGCGTTTGGGTTTGCTAGGCATGCCACCTGACCTATACCTCGTCTCCTTCCCACTGAATCAGACATTGGTGCATCGTGGAAGGGATGTAGCAGTTGGCGTGAATTCAATCCCTCCCAAGTAGGACGGTTAAGTCCATCAGGGCACCAGCGTGGCTGGTGATACTTATCCTCCTCCTCTTCAAAGTCCACCCTTTTGCGTGGTAGCTGAATTTGCTCTTGCTGGGGCGGCACAAGTCCCAAACATCGAAATACTGAGACCCCTTCTGCATCACGCTTCTGAGATCTACATTCCAGGCAATCCTCGACAGTAGGCAATCGGCTCATACCGGAGTCCCAGCAATACTTGAAGAACGGGCAGTGCCAATGATCATGCGTATCTCTCCACTTCTTCAAACTTTTCCCAGTACGGCGCTCATACTCTTCATCCTCCGGTTCATGCTGGAGATGTTGCTGGTGCTGGTATTCATTTTTTTTAGGAGATCGGAAGAAGCCGGCCGCTAATTCCTGATGTGCCTTACCTATTCTTCCGTGATGTATTCCTTTTCCCCTTTTTGGGGTCAATCGCAGGGTTCGGCCTCCTCATTCCTTGTATAGCGACATGGCGCAGGCCCTGCCATATTTATGCCCAACGCGAAATCCAATTGTTGTCTCGCAGATCGGTCATAGCCCTCTACCATATTCACACTTGGGAAAAGCTGGGTGTCAACCTTCATGGCATTTTGACCTAAGATCAATCGGCCTTGTTCAATAGCTGATTGGATCTGCTGACAGAGTTCTTTGCAGTCGCTAGTGTCGTGAGTCAAAGAATGATGCCACTTGCAATATGACCTCCCTTGCAGCTCTTGTGTTGTAGGAAGTTTACAGCCTTCAGGTAACTTTAACTGCTTCTCCTTCAATAACAGATCAAATATCTGCTCAACCTTGCTCACATCAAAGTAAAAACCTTTTGCAGGTCCTTGCTGTTTCACCCACTTACAGGACACAGGATTTGCCCCCCGAGTCCACTCTGCAACTGCTACTTCCTGGTCATCCCCAGAATCTTCAGCGTCTTCTGCGTCGATCAATATTACCTGATGCTTGAACTTGTCCTGGTATAATTCTGGGTGGCGCTGCTCATATGATGTCAATTTCTGCACCAAGTGCGCCAAAGAATTGAACTCCAATTGGAAAACCAGATCCTTAATCGGCTTTACTAGTCCCAAGGATGCCAACTTGACCGCTTCCTTTTCTGAAATACGGGTCGAATAGCATCGGTTCTTGACCTCTCTGAAGCGCTGGATATACTCTGCCACGGTTTCCCCTCGCTTCTGCCGATCTTGTGCCAAATCGGCAATCCCGGCCTCCGCAGCTTTCGAGTGGTACTGAGTGTGAAACTGCTCCTCTAGCTGCTTCCAGGTGCGAATTGAGTCAGGGCCCAATGATGTGTACCATCCAAAGGCTGGCCCTGTAAGAGACTGCGAGAAAAACCTTACTCGCAAAGAATCCAACATCGAGACCATCCCTAACTGTGCTAGGTATCAGCTCACATGCTCGATGGAGCTAGATCCTTCCGCTCCACTGAACATAGTAAACTTAGGGAGCTGATACTTAGGCGGCAGAGGAATTAAATCATACTCACTGGGATACAGCTTAGTATAGCCGATCGCCCGCCTCTTTGGTAAAATACCAAATTGATCCCATAAGATGGCGCTGATTTGGTCTACCGTCTGTGCTCCTGGGGCCGAGTGCGTACTGTCATGACTCGGTCCGGTAGCGTAAGTAGCTAGCTACGCTTGTTTATCAGCATCTACTCCGGAGACTCCTCCAGCTGCCCTTTGCACTGAATGTATCGAATTATTGCTGTCCGATATGTAAGCACACAGGTACCCATCTGGGATCTCCTTGGGCGGCTCGCTGAAGAACTGGTGATCCATAGGGTCACCTCCCACCTTGTAGACGATGTAAGATGGTGAACCGTGTGATTCTGGAGCCGCAAACGCATAAGGCAGTGGTGGCTTGGCTTGGAACGGCAATTCCCCTTTGTGACTCCCCAGGGTAGGTCCCGTTGGAGAGTAGTGATGCTTCATGATTTCCTGGACTACGCATAGCGCGACACACTCAGAAGCGTTCACCAGGCTCTCGGAGTACCGATGCAGTGAATGAGCCACCATGTAGTTCACCTCTTGGCGCAGAGCTCTGGTACGATCCTCTAAAAGGGGTGGATAGGTCCACGTCATCAAGAGCGCCTTCAGGTGAGAACCAATTCCACCTAACGCCGCGGTGACGAGTTCTTTCAAAAAAGCCGATGAGATCGGCTTCGAAGAGAGCCTTGATCTTGTGGCAGAACCAACCTGAATTATACCGGCTCAAGTACGCGAGTCCACTCCAGAGGGCTCCAACGTGCTTCAAACGGTATAATCCCTTGGCCTGTCGGGTAACGTCCCGATAAACCACCGATACACAGGATCAAATAAGGTTACCTCACACGAAGGTGAGTCCAGAGATACAATCACCATCACATTTTACATTACAGAGGAAATTACGTTACAAGGGTTCCAAAAGAGGTACGAAGATTTAAAATTCAGAGAAAAGATTACAAACTGTTAAAACTATAGTTTTTAGCAGCGGAAAACATATGCGATGATTACAACACGTCATTAAGACGGATGTCATGCTAAGCCCGAGCACGACATCGCTCAATATCACCAGTGCTGGCCGGGGACGGATCCCATTCCTCGGACCAATCTTCTGGAAAAGCACAGGGCCATGACAAGGAAAGGGTAGGGTCTTCAAAGGCTTTACCTGAAAAACATAAAGCTAGCAAGGCTGAGTATACTAATACTCAGCAAGGCTTACCCGGGATTGGGTATACTTTAGCCCATAACTAGACTCATGAAGGCTTATAATAGCTCTGGGTTTAGTTTCAGCTGAAAAGCAACTAAGAGTAGATCCTTAATTTCAACTTTTAGCTTTCAGATTCTAGTTGATTATCCATTCTAGGTAAGCACCTGTAACTACTCAAGCATGGTAAAATCTTTGATCAAGCATCATCTTTGATAATCATAAGATTGCTCTTATTACTCAATGTGACAAAGGAATTAAGCAGTCTCAATCATCGTGAGAGGCGGACGATTCGAATCGAATTTAACCTTGCAAGGTAAACCTAACACACACGCTTGGAACACCACAGGGTCGTTCCGAAGCAACCGTTTGCCTTTCATTCCGACTCATGGATCAGATCCACCACAAGCGACTGCAGGTCATACGCACTTCCAAAGTGCAGGACGTACGTCTGTAGCGCGACTACAAAACCCGTACTCCTGGTTGCCCAGCAACACGTATGCCTACACGTCGAACATAAGTAACCAAAAGAAGCAAGACGAGTGGTGGGAGGTATGTCCACTACTCGGGCCGATTGGCTACTAGGCTTACCGCTTACCATATTTCGCGGCATGTGGTTAGTACTTTCAAACGCTTAACCCCGATCACCACACGCTGCGACCTTATCAGTAATTTTAACAACACAGACGGGGTATCACCTCAATCATGATACCTCACAAAACTCCCGTCCGTCATCCTTATAGTGATAACAGGAATGTAAGCATTACAATTCCTATATCGCGCGAGTGACAGGAAATCACCCGACTTCTACCGGTCCTATTAGCATAGCAGCTAGTCGGACTCAAGTGCTAGTATCCATTACATTGGTTCCTAGGAGAATGCAACTAGGGTTTCAAGCAATTCCTAAGAACTTAGTGCATAGAATACGTAAATAGATATAGATTGCAGTGTAATAAAATAGTAGGTTATGTCCGGGGCTTGCCTTTACTGGTGGGTCTGAAGTCAGAAATGTTAATATCTTCCGAACTTTGGTTCGGTACTTCAGTTAATTCCATTGGCGACATTTACTTGATCTTCAGGAACATCCTCCGTAGACTTTAGGGAGATCTTGTAGATACCGTTGCCGAAGTAGTCGTATCTACATGCAATGCGACATCACATTCAAATGTGCACACAAAACTATCTTACTTCACAATAAAGTTGCAATCTAATACTCATTTAACACATTATTCACATAACAACCAAAAAGATCTGAACTAAACCTAGACAGAGCTTTAGGGGGACAACCAACTAGAATCGGCTACTCGTTGAAGATTACAATAAAGCCGATTGGAAACAACAGGGTTTAGCTGATGGAAAGGTGTATCGATTTCCTAGGTGATCGATGAAAGCATCGATTATTTTGGTAGAAGGATGATTCCTAAAACAGTTGTGTTCTATTTGAGATGTGCTTAAGGATTATGCTGGGTAACTAGGTGTGGTTGTATCGACTCGATTACGTCAGCACAATTATTGAGTGACGCACAGCCGATGGGAGTGTGGTTGAGGATACATGACCGATAGACTGATAGAGGTGTGTGGATAAGGATGGGAAAACTAAAGATTGATCGGCCGTGTTTGACCGATATGGAAAAGCAACCAAAATCGGCTTGGGTCGGCCGATGGCAAGAACCCTAAGATTGTGTGTATACCTTTGATACATCGACTCTGTGCAGTCGATGTAGGACAGATAAAAAGAATTGTATCGACAGTAGCCGATACTAGAAAGGTAACAACCGTATCAGTTAATCAGCCGATGGTAGAAGTATCGACTGACAGCTGTTACACAGAAACATCCTAGACTCAAGGAAAGCGGATGCTTAGCAGTTGAACAGATAGTCAATGCGGAAGCATAGCCGCAGAGATGTTTAAGCTAAGCAATAAAAGCACATAAACTAACAGGGATCCTTTTACGAAAAGGATCTTAAGGAAACGGCAATCAAGACCAGGTTAAAGTCTTGATGGCAGGAATAAGAGCACTCATATGAAAAGATTGACTAGATATCACACATCTGCACTTAAGACATATACCCTATGATCTATATTCAGTTACAACACATGCATACAACACAAGATATAATAAAGCACTCATTTCCTAACACTTAATCTAGATCAAATCAAGATTTTCAATTCAAGAGCACAACATAAAACTTGTAAACGTTTACAGAAAACACCCTAGAACTTTCTAAAGCGAAGCAATCAAGTCCCTGGTCTGGGAAAACAGATAACAGGAAGTTAACGGCGATATTCCGGCAAAGAAATCGCCGGCATTAAAAAGATTAATGAAACGGGGCAAACCTTGGGTAGCTTTGGTTATGAAGGGGAATACGCGGAAAGTGAATTCCCGCGGTGAACAGGATCGGCGAAGAGAAAGGCTCGACGATGACGAGATCCCGTGGATGACGAAGAAGTTTGCCGGGAATAGTGGTCGTGGGTGGAAGATGGCCGAAGAGGTAAACTCCATGGTGACTTGTGGTCTTGCTCGGCGATTGACGAGGAAAAGGTGCTGATGGATGCCGTGAATTCATGGGAGAAGCCGATAGGGCCGGATTGGTTCGCTATACCATCTCTTCCGCGAACCTTAGGGTTTTCCGGCTCACGGGCTGAGTCTTCTCTGCTTATGCACATGCACTGCAAAAACATATCCGGTATGCCTGTGCAGTCACTTGCAGGGCCGCCGTACCTGGCTGCAGCTCCTGTGCGTCACTCTCGCTTGCACAAGGTGTAGCTCTGCCTCCTTTTTCTGCTAGCTGTGACGCCATCCGAATTGGCCTACCACTGCCACGGCAGAATGCTTCTGCTCCATACTTGCGGATGCGCTAGTCCAATTCATTTAGCCGTGCCACACTCGCCCCTTCTGCCACCGCGAGAACCGAAGCCCGCTCACACCGGGGCCATCTCCATATCCTCCGCGAGCAGTCCGCAATGCCGCTTGACTTCGTCTGCGGTTTCCTTCTCAATGATCCCCGACGTTCTCCACGCGCGACTCTACTGCTTCCTGGGCAGGTCCGCCTGCAGCCGCCGCATTGCAACTTCTCTCGCATCTCGCGTGATCTCCCTGCACATCGTTGTCCTGCACGCCGTACAGCTGCTCTTCCGCTTCCTGCTGCCGAACCCGTGTTCGCCCGGCCTTGCCGCGTTACTCCCGCGCTCGCACACGCGTTCCAGCGCTGCTCGCGCAACATGTCCTCCGGTCGCCCAGCGCTTGCACTCCAGTGCGCTGCGTGCCGCTCGCTCCTGCACGCGCCGCCACGTCGTGCTCCACCAGCTCCCGTACGCCACCGCGCGCACGCCATCGCCCTGCGCTGCTAGCTCCTGCGCACGCCGTCGCGCATGCCTCCCGCGCGCCCGCATCTGCGCGCTCCATGCCGCCCGCCCGAGCCGTTGCCGCTCCGCCAGCCGAGCTCCGCTCTTGCTTCGGCCGAACCGCTCCTCGTTCGCCCAATGCACTAGCGCCGCGCCGCTCTGCCGCCCGGGACCTCGCCCGAACGCTTGCACCACGAGCTACCCTCGCTGCGTCGCACGACACCCGCTCGCTCCGCTCCATCCGCGCGGCGTTCACCCCTTGCTGCCGCGCACCTGCGCTCCGCACCCGAGCCAGCGCGTCCGCGCGCCGCTGGCCTGCTTCCGCTCGCCCCAACGCCCGGCGCGCGCGCCTCCTAGGCCCTTCACGCGCTTTCTTTCCCCCACTCGCGCCACCTCCTGGCTGCGCTCGCCGCCGTCGCTCGCCAGTCGCCGTGCCGGCCTGCTCCTCACGCTGGCGCCCGCAGCCTCCCGCGCTTCCGTGCCTGGGCCGCGCGTCCGTGCGCTTCGCCGCGTGGGCCGCTCACCGCTCGGGCTGGCCCCGCTCCGCGCGCTGCCGCCTGCGCCGGCCTCCACAGCTTCCGCGCCACCGGCCCGCTTCAGCCCAGCACGCCGAGCCGCCGCCCGCGCCTGTGCCCGCGAGGGGCCGCCGCCGCTCGCGCCCCGCTCGGGCCTGCCTTGCTCTGGCCGCGCAGCCTCCCGCGCCTGAGAGCCGCTGGGCGCCGCCCGTTCTGCGTATGCGCCCGCGCGCAAGGAGCCGCCCGGGGCTGCGCTTCCTGCTTGCTGTGGCTGCCTGAGCCAGTGGTGGAGAGGGAGACGGAGGAGAAAGAAGGAACTGATGCAGCCGTCAGTGAAGGAGAAGGCCAAACAGGAGAAGAACAGAGAGAGAGATAAGGACGGGGCTGCCAGTAAAAAAAAACAAAAGGGGCGCCAGGATAAGGGAGAGCAGAGGAGAAAAACAGATGGAACTCTCCCAAGGACTTATGCATAAATATAGAAAACTACAAGGGCCTATCTGTAAAATAAAATTTTCCGTTGATTTAAAATTCAAATGAAGAAATGCCCAAAACGAAAGTTGGAGAGTTTTTCAAACTCTACAATATTGCTTTAGGGCTCAAGTTCAAAAACTCAAAATTTATATTTTTACACATGAATTTTTGAACAAAAGTCGGATTTGAATTGCTTTTGTCCTAGAAATGTAATTCGTCAAATTTCAGGACTTAAATGCAAGTATTTATGACACGTCATAATGACGGGATAGACTCGTCATAATGGTTGGATAGACATGTCACGATGACTTGCACTTTTTACACTTTAGTCCTGAGTAACTTTGGAAATTACTTTTGTAAATCAAATATTTGCGTAAAAGGACTTATACTTTTATAAAATTACATAAATACCCTTGTTTTTACCACTTTACCCAAAATTTTTACACACTTCAACGCACACATTTCAAATGCAACTTTCGGATAAATATATATTTTTACAAGACATAAAGTAAGAAAAACATATTTCACTTATTTTGAAATTACCCTAATCCAAATACATTTTGCAAAAACAACCCTAGGTTTTTCTGTAATTACAAAAATTCCCTTTTTACTTGCACTTTAAATTTTCAAAAGCTTCACATAAACATACACAAGCTTTACACTTAACAAACATATATTTCACACTAACAAAATATATGTCTAACATTACAAATACACGAACTGTCACAGATCTCATCATACTTCTGCTTGTGCTCAGCAGGCAGCTCCTCGTACGTGATTGGATCCTCCCCCGGCATCCCAACAGTGGAAGTTGATGTAGTCGACGAAGATGGTCCCACTGGGCGTGCTAGAATGTGTTGTCGGTCAAAATCCACCAGCGAGCAGCGACAAGCAACACGAGGAGCCGGGAGGCTCCCGGGACTGCTGGTGGGCCCCGGTCCCTCAGTCAACGGCCCAGGATCCGGCACACGACCTGGCGTCTAGGTTGCTAAGCGTGCCACCTGATCTTGTACCTT